>NW_022727885.1:1016090-1034229 GCF_011630105.1 Anneissia japonica
TAATAATAATAACAATAACAATAATAATAATAATAATAATAATAATAATAATAATAATAATAATAATAATAACAAAAATAAGGCTTTTTCTATTTTCCCATTTGAAAAGTGATGTTGAGAATTAAAAAAAAGATGGTAAGATTTTGTTTTAGTATATATTTGGCCTGAGATCTTTTGATAGGTCCTCACACTTACACCCTACTTAAAAAAAAAAAAAAAAAAAAAAGCGATCGTTAAAAATAATAACCGTTTCTTCATTAGCCTATGACAAACTATTCTTAAAAGTTGCATTTAGATTAATTGAAAAGTTGTTTAGTTATTTAGGTCTGGGAAGTTAGCACTTTAAATGACCCTCAAATTTACACCCAAATATCGTCGCCAGAATTAATAATTTCTTTCTAATAACTTGGTTAAATTTTCATTCAGATCAGTTGACCGTTTTTGGTATATCTGGTATAGGTCATTTCCCTTTGAATGGCCCTCATATCCACACTCTACTCTGGATCGTCAATTGATTTAATAATTTCTTCAATGGATTATGAAAAACTAGTTTTAAAAGTTTCATTGCTAACCATAATATTTTTTTTTAATATTTAGGTCTGGGACGTTAGCACATTAAATGACCCTAAATTTATACACGAATATGGACCGTCACCAAAATGTAATAATTTGTTGTTCTTGTAAATTGGTTTAAAAAATCAGAAAGTTTTATTCAGGTCAGTTTATTAGTTTTTGTATATCTGGTCTTGGACGTATCCCTTTGAATGGTCCTCATATTAACACCCTACTCCGGATAGTCACCAAAATATAATCATATCTTCATTGGACCATGGCAAACTATTATGGGGCATTATCGTTTAGATCCAATGATAATCACTTTTTTAAACTGTTGTCAAAAACATAATAACTTCTTCCTTGTAACTCGATTAATAAACTTTGCACAAAGTTTTGTTTTGATCATTTGATTTTTTTTTTAATATCTGGTGAGGGGGGTTTGCTTTTAATTCCATATAAGTTGTCCTCACATCCACACCCCACTCAGGATTTTCACTAACTTTTATGCTGCACATCTTTGGTATAATGGGCTATGTTAGGACAGAATTTTGAAAAGAACCAAGTATGGAAAGTGACGAAAGTGCAGGTCGTGAAAATTCTGTACAAAAAAAAAATAGGAAAAAAGGCAGAACAAAAGCAATCGCTTATCCTGCTAAAGCCAATAATAACAAATAATGAATAATAATGATAATAAATAATAATACCATTTAAATATTGATGATGATGATGATGATGATGATAATAATGGTGATGATGATGTTGATGATGATGATGATGATGATGACGACGATGATGATGACGATGATAATAATAATAATAATAAAAACAATTAAGATGATTATGATGATAATATAGGAATATTAGTGGACACATTTTTGACGTATTTAAACACACAACCACTTGCAGGAGGGTTTTATCTGGATGATATACGTTGCATAACAATCCATTAACACTGATTGAAAAACTTACCGAACTGTTTAGAAAACCGAATAAGTGTTTAAGAATAAGGACGTTTGTGTTCAGCCCATCGGAAACACGGGCCGAATTTCGGTTCGGATCCTATGTTAATACAGTTTTAGGCAATAATATTCAAATACATTCACCTTTAACAGTATTTCCTTCAGCGTTTTAAGTGTGTTGCCAATCTGCAAGCAAACCTGTAAATAAATATATGGTAAAAGGTAACGGTAGGATAAATAACATGTGAATTGCAGCGTTAACTATACTGAAATGTGCACGGGCATAAACTCACTCTTTTAACAATTTCCCTCTCCCCAAGTGTCTCACCGCGTCCAATTAGCTGCCAAAAAAGCGCACTTTTGTCTGTCCACAGCGACATATAATTTCAGATGTGTGATGCTCGTATCATAATTGTATCATATTGTATAGCGTACTTAATTGCATATAAGCTAATAAATGTATATTAACTGCAGCTCTGCTTATAAAAATGCATTTAATCAATATTTACAAAGGTTACAAAAATGCATTTTTTTTTTGCATTTACAAAGCAAACGTCCCAAAACATCTAAACAAATGGAGTTACACCTCAGTTTTCCATTTTTTATGATAGAAAGACATTATTCGAAAAAAATGTTGAATAAATTTTAACTGAACAACTCATTTTATAAACGTATGCCAACATTTTCTCCAGTATTTTCACATTGCCATATTGCATTATGGATGATTGTGTAACCAAAATGTTGCTCATAACAATGTTTGTCTTTGTGATGAATAAAGGTGGGATGACCCCTACAAAAGAGAAAAAAAAATACTGTGGGTCACGGCCTAAATGTGGGCAGTGAAACATTTTTGGAGGCCGGCAAACCTGTTTCAGAAATTGAAAAAAAAAAGAACATAGATGCCAGAAATGGTTCTTTGAAACTGTAGAAGTAGACGTGTTCTCTATTATTTTCCAATGGAGGTTCAAGATTTTTCTTCCTCCTTTTTCCTTTCTCTTCCTGTTTTGATTACCTTTCAAAGATATAAAAGTGAATTTTTCTTACCATTTTCACTTAAAAGGTTATAGAGCAGTTCATAAAATTACCCAGTATTGTAACTGAACTTAAAAATGTTATAAGCTATTCTGTCTTCATAATTACCAAATCACGCAAGTAGTACTTCATTATGTGCGAATAATATAGCATATTTTAAAATTAATGGTAGACAAACAATTGTTCTAAGGTATTAGTTTATTGTCAACGGGCCTTAATTGCTTTCTTTAATTTACATGGTAGTCAATTTCAAATAATTCATATTAATATTATTCTTGATTTCAATTATTTCCATGTTGGTGTTTGTAGCTGTGTGTATGTAAAAATATCAGACGTTGATAATTGAAGTGTGTATTTATGCTTGAAGTCAGGCCAAACTGTAATTTCCATAATAAATGCAAAAGATAAAACGCGATATTTGGTATATAGGACAATTTGTCATACAAACTTAATTGATTGGTATAAAATATTGGTCCAGACTTCAAGACCGCTTCCTAAGGTCTAGCCCTTGAGATTTTATATTATAGAAATATGAAGTCAGCAACGTTATGAACAGTTACAAATCTATAATGGTGTTTACCATTAATATATATAAGCAACATTCGTACTGATGATGCTGACTGGTAGTCAGCGAAACTGTTTACAATTAAATAGTAATTTAGGTTTCATTGAAAAGGAATTTCAAATCAAATAGTATACCTTATCGGGATTAACTCAAACTTAGGCCTATATTAATTTTGCTAAATGGGGATGGGAGAGCCGCAGCTAACTGTAGGTATCCACCTCTCACTTTAACGGTAATTGCCTCGTAACATAACGTGTATCGAATCTTTTTTTTTTTTATGTAGGCGTTTCAATACTTACTACAATTACTCCCAGGGATTGAGCTGCTCCAATAATCAAAGGCCATTCCATGTGGTTACCACCCAGGACAGCTATACAGTCCCCTTTACTAAACCCAATGTTCAAAAATCCAGCAGCAAGATCAATAATCTATGAAAAAATAGAAATGACAGTTTTAATTGGATTTAAAATTAGTAAACCATAATCTTTTTCTTAATAATAACATTGTAGAACGTAAAACTGAAACCATTTTTTCTTGGTGTTTTAATTCATGAAAATTTAACCTATTCATCAAAAACGTGTTTTTAGTCATTCATTCTTTCGTTCATTCAGGTATAGAAACAAATATGGAAAGGCAGCCAAAGGTTAAAAGCAATGTATTAACAAAGATATAAAAATAATGTATACAAAACTGCAAAATGTAAGGACAAAATATTAAAAATACATGAAAAGAAATATCACATGAAATAATTACTAGACTGAATTATAGTACATAAAAAAATCATTAATGACATCAAAATTAAATAACTTTTATACAATATACATTACACAGACATGCAAAAAATAATATATTTAATTGAATTAAATAATATTTATTCACTTTATATATCGTCACCCTTTCTCTTTTTTTCCCGGAATATAGGCTTAGCTATGGTAAAGAATTGTTTAAAATCAGTGAAACAATACAAAATAATAAATCTATACTTCAGCATCCATGATGTTAACATTTAAATTTTGATTTATTTGGCCCATTGTCTCTTCTAGTTGGATAAATTATTAATCCGATAAAAAATGTAGTAGTAAGTAGTTTTAATATATTAGACCATTGACTGATTTCATTTCTTTTTTTCTATAGAATGAAAAATAAAGTTTTAAACAGAATTCTAAGTTTGAAGTGGTTTTAAAAGCTAAGATATTAGCTTGCACGGCAGCCATTTTGAAATTAAAGTTGGCTGCCAAAATGACCCTTAATAACATACTGTAGTTCCTACTAAAAAATAATTTCGACGACTTTAGTATGATTCTGATATAAAACATGACAATTAAGTAATTATTAAAAAGCCATTCAATATTTGACCTGAAATGACCTGTAATGACTTTACATAAATTAATTTATCTGAACAATCTGACTAGGTTAAAAACTGCATGCTACTATTGCTTAACCATATATATGAATTTAGACACTATAATTATAATTCCAAGTTAGAAGAGGAGATATAATGTGGATAAGCATAGGTTTATAACGTGGCCAATGACCTCCGATAAATTTGTTTCTACCAAAAATTAAATTCTATGATCGTAAGGTGAACAAGTTAGAGCTTTTGTCCGGAACGTCCACATCACAGTTCAATTATGGCACTGCTACCTGGCGTATATATGCATACACCATTACATATGTCGTTGTATTTGTGACAGCCATCTTAAAATTAATGATACCCACATCAAATAATTGTACTTGTATGCATCACAACAATTTGAATTTTGTAATTTTGAGAAAAAAAATAATATGCTAAAATACACTGAAAAATACAAATAATTTTTGTTTTTATTTGTTTGTTAAAATTAGCCATTGGAGGTCATTTTGAAGAAAAATGACGCACTTCCCCTATGTGGACTAGACTTTTAGAATGTTCATAAAAACAGATATTCTGTTGCAATTTTTTCAACCCTAATATTTTTTCATGTACTACTATAGTTTAAGTGTCACTAACGTCGCGTTAGACGTGAAGGTGGTTGTCATAGTTTTTTTATTCTTTAATAGTAGACCTAATTATTGTTTTTGTTTTTGTGTGTTTTTCACCTTATATTTTAATAACGTTTTTGTTGCAATTTCAACATCACTTCTTATTATGGCAATGAGGAAAAGAAATATGTTATATTTTACAAACAGACATATTGTAAGTCTAGTTATAATTATTGTTATTGTTATCATTAGGGTGTTGATATGAGGATATTTTAATAGAAAACGTACTAGACCAGTTAATAAAAAAGAATAATAATCAACTGATCTGAATGAAAGCTTTGTGAACGTTTTACGAAGTTACAAGAAAGACATTATGTGTTAGTGACGATTCAAATTCGTGTATGAATCCGAGGGTCATTTAATTAAGGAACCAGACCTATATATATATATAACATTATCAATGGACCTAATTACACTTTCCAGAATAGTTTATCATGTTTTAATGAGGAAATGTTTAAATGTTGGTAACGATCGAACGAGGGTGTGAATTTAAGGACCATTCAAAAGAATACGTCTCAGACCAGAATTTTCAAAAACTAATCAACTGATCTAAATGAAACGTTCATACACATTTTAACAAGTTACAAGGAAGGGGTTATTAGGTGTTCGTGACGATCAAGATATGGGTGTGAATTTGAAGGTCATTAGGTCCAAGACCTAAGTATCTCTAAATGGGATCAATAGATCAAAATGAAACTTTTAGGTGATTTAGGAATAGTAGAAGTGGTTTGGTGCAGTGGGAACGGTTTGGTTTCCCAACCTCGAGGTCGGGTTTCCAATCCTCTCGCTGTGCATTTCACTTGTGTCATTGGGCAAGGCACTTTGTCTGCATTGCTTCTCTCCACCCAGGAGTATAAATGCACCCCATTATTCTACTGTCATCATATTCATATATGTAGGACTGGTGACTGTCCTTGTAAAATGCAATATGCGAGGGTTAAATAATCCTAATCTGGCTTATGCCGTCCTGTATATTGTATATACAACCAGATTACAACAGTTTAATTACTATACTGGAACAGCCTTAAACGCCGGGAACCAGCGTAGATTTTTAAACCAATTTCTAAATACGCCATTTTGGAAATCATCTGAATTATGACTGTAAACACACGCATTTACAGGGTTTTTTGGATTCAAAATAGTACGTATACAGGTATGTATATCATGTCTTTCTCTAAAAGTTTAGACTTATATTAACTCTAATGCTTTAAAAAAACATTAAAGTTCAGTCAACCTAGGCCTAGACCAAGGCCCTCGGCATAACCTAGTTTAGGCCTAGGCCTAGATGAACAAACTTTCGGCTAGATCATGTGTGGGAAAAAGCCGGGCCTCCCGCTTAGGGGTGAAGGGCCTAGGTATTTAGAATCGCCAAGAGGCTCCCTACTTTGAGTGTCATAGTGAGTCCCCCTAATAGTACCTCCCTAGAGGCCCGGATTTTTCCCACACATGATCGAGCCGAAAGTTGTTCATCCAGGCCTAGGCCTAAACTAGGCAATATGCCGGGGGCCTTGGTCTATAGGCCTAGGTTGACTGAACGTTAATGTTTTTTAAAGCATTAGAGTTAATATAAGTCTAAAATTTTAGAGAAAGACATGATATACATACCTGTATACGTACTATTTTAAATAAAAAAAACCCTGTAAATGCGTGTGTTTACAGCCATAATTCGGATGAATTCCAAAATGGCGTATTTAGAAATTGGTTTAAAAGTCTACGCTGGTTCCCGGCGTTTGAAGCTGTTCCAGTATAGTAATTAAACTGTTGTAATCTGGTTGTATATACAATATAAAGGACGGCATAAGCCAGATTAGGATTATATAACCCTCGCATATTGCATTTTACAAGGACAGTCACCAGTCCTACATATATGAATATGATGACAGTAGAATAATGGGGTGATAAATGGGTACCTGGTAGGGTTAAATGCCAAAATGCGCTGAAGTAGCTGCTGCAACTTTATGGAATACTCTCCTAGGGAGCTTGAGTTTGTGTTCCATAGGCGTTTAATCCAGAAACCGGGGGTAGTAATGTGAAGCGCTTAGAGACCTTGTTGGCATTAATCGCTATGTAAATCTAACATATTATAACATAATAGTTTGACATGGTTCAATGAAGAAAGTATTTTCTTTTTTTGGGGGGGGGGTGGGGTTACGATCCGATGTAAGTTTTCGATATGAGAACCATTTAAAGAATATGTTTACATAACCCAGGCAGATACAGTAGCTGTATGATAAATATTCAAATTAATGTAATACAGTAAATGCGTACAGCGTTTTACATGTACTAACTTCATTTTTCAGTGGAACTGATTTTGAATAATTTCCATGCATCATTATTAGTTAAACATGTGAAGCTACAACAAAAAATGCTCCATATTTTATATTATTTTGGATATTAGCATATTTCCATTTCAACAACAATACTTGGCATGTATTTTTTGTTCTACTGTGTTTAATCAGAAGATGCAAGGATTTAGCAAATATACAAATATTACAATATTTTATTTTTCTTCTCTAAGTAGGTGGTGGTTAGAATGTAAGTGGGTTTTCAAGTATTTTACAGTGTCCGTAGTCGAATATGAAATGCACAATACCATACACTTATTCTGTAATGTACTATTATTCTTTTTTTTTTTTTTTTTTTTGGTTTTACTATTAAGCTTTTGTTATGTATGTTCATATTATGTTCATGTGTGTAGAGAAATTTTGAAACAAACAAACATATGTTGCTTGCATTCTGTTTTTAAAACGTAACGTGTGTAGTGGAAAGTGTGCCTACAGCGAATTTTAATGAAATCATTTCGGATTACAAAATCCTAAAATGCCAACTTTAAAAAAAAGTCCACAAAAATTCTGACTAAACTGGAAATAGTACCCTATTTGAAATAAAAAATGTTTGTGCGAGTTACTGTGTGTTTTTGAAGAGGGGTGGCGTGAAGTGAGTTGGGTTGGTGTATAGTATAAGTAAGGTGTAAGGTGTATAAGTATAATTTTAATATTATTATTATTATTATTATTATTATTGTTGTTGTTGTTGTTGTTGTTGTTGGTCCCATAAAATTTTTGTGTATATCGCATATGGGCACTGTGCAATATGCGTTATAAAAATACTACATTATTAATAAATACCGGTAGCATTTACGGTGGGAAAAAATAATGCTCTTTACAAATGTAACTTCTATGGGAACTGACTTCCGCCGCAGTAACTCATTTGCGCCGGTAAAATGTTTAATTTCAAATTTACTTGATTTAATTGCAGTGGTGTTTCAAATTGCCCTATTATTGTCTCATTTTAAATTTGCCGTGAATTTTAATTTTAATTCCTTGGTGTTTCAAAATATTTGTTGTGATGTTTTATTTTATTTGCCATGACACTTATAGGCCTTACTTAAATTACTATGCTCCATTATTTCTAATACTAATAATATTAATGATGCTGATTTACACGGAAGAGTTTAAATATATTATGACCTCACTATTAAATCCAACTAATGATAATTATGATAAAGTAAGGCCTGATCAAGTTTGATAAGTCTTAACCTGCTGATCTAAATAATTGGAGGTCTATAACGCTTCTTAATGTGGATTATAAAATCGCTGCTTTTGTTTTAGCAAGAAGACTACAAAATGTTATAAAAAATATAGTAAGCAATGATCCAAAAGGGTATATTAAAGGTCGTTTTGGTGGGGAAAATATCCGCTTGATTGAGGATATTATGGAATATATGGATGTAAATAGTCTTACAGGCGCCCTGATAAGCTTAGATTTCAGTAAAGCATTTGACACGGTTAACAGAGATTTCCTGTTTAATGCTCTTCATCATTTAAATTTTGGCCCATCATTTTATCAAATGGGTAAGAGTTTTGTATTCTAATACTGAGTGTATAATTATGAACAATGGATAGAGCTCAAAAAGCTTTAAAATGTATAGAGGTATAAGGCAAGGTTGTCCTTTATCTGCCCTTCTTTTTATTTTAGTAGCTGAAATTATGGCTATTCGGATAAGAGGAGATAGACCTGTCTCTTATACACATCTAGATGTGTATAAGAGACAGCATGGCGCAGAAAGATGTGGATTATAAAATCGCTGCTTTTGTTTTAGCAAAAAGACTACAAAATGTTATAAAAAATATAGTAAGTAATGATCAAAACGGGTATATTAAAGGTCGTTTTGGTGGGGAAAATATCCGCTTGATTGAGGATATTATGGAATATATGGATGTAAATAGTCTTACAGGCGCCCTGATAAGCTTAGATTTCAGTAAAGCATTTGACACGGTTAACAGAGATTTCCTGTTTAATGCTCTTCATCATTTAAATTTTGGCCCATCATTTTATCAAATGGGTAAGAGTTTTGTATTCTAATACTGAGTGTATAATTATGAACAATGGATAGAGCTCAAAAAGCTTTAAAATGTATAGAGGTATAAGGCAAGGTTGTCCTTTATCTGCCCTTCTTTTTATTTTAGTAGCTGAGACTATGGCTATTCGAATAAGAGAAGACAGACTGATTAAAGGCATTATTCTACCAAATCAAAGAGATACTGTTGAAGTAAAAATTGCTCAGCTAGCTGATGATACAGTTTTATTTATAAAAAAATGAAAAAGATATAAAAAAATGTATTGATAAAATTATTGAATTTGGGAACATGTCAGGATTAAATCTAAAGAAGAGGAAAACTAATGCCATGTGGTTAGGGCCTTGGAAA
Source organism: Anneissia japonica (assembly GCF_011630105.1). Classification (NCBI taxonomy): domain Eukaryota; kingdom Metazoa; phylum Echinodermata; class Crinoidea; order Comatulida; family Comatulidae; genus Anneissia; species Anneissia japonica. The sequence goes on from NW_022727885.1 coordinate 1,025,933, forward strand.
AAGAGAAAGGACAATCCTTTTGATATTAAGTGGGTTTATAATGGTTTTAAAGTGCTAGGAATACATGTTGGCCACAATAAGGAATTATATTTTGTTAAAAATTGGTCAGAAAAAAATGAATCATTAAAACACATACTTAATTCATGGCGGAAACGAAATTTGACTCTCTCTCTCTGTAAAAATTTTAAGTCAATAAGAATGTGGCTTGGCTTAAACGCTTGTATGATGGCGAAACATCAAAATGGAAGTTTTTGCCAAGCTTATATTTGAACAGATTTGCTCCAAAGGGCGTTTTTGAAAACACGTCACATGTATGCTATAAAGGGATATCCATCGACGGAATTCCTAGGTTTTATCTCTCAATGATAAACACATTAACATATTTAAATCAATGTATTGTTGAGCACCCACTGGGTTATAATAAAATATTGAAACAACAAATTTGGGGTAACAAAATGATATTATATAATGGTGTTTCACTTTTATACAGAAATTGGGTTGGAGCGGGCATACGAACGATAAATGATATAGTTATTGAATGCAGATGAATTATTTACTATATTAGATGTCAGATCTAATTGGATTGCGGAACTATCTCTCTTGCTAAAAGCAATCCCGCAAGATTGGAAAGAGAAAATTCTCTTAGGAAAAATAGAAAAGAAGTCTAAAGTAATATTGCCAATACAATGGTGTAATATAAGTACCAAACAAATATATTGGTATTTTATTATGAATAGGGGAATTGAACCCACAAAGTGTCAAATGAAATGGCATTCTTATTTTAATACTGAAATCGACTGGGTGTCGACATGGACATGGAAGGTGAAGGGGATTAGAGAAAATAAACTTAAACATATCAATTTTAAGCTATTACATAACATTGTTACCACCAAGAAAAGATTATACCTATGGAAAATTGTGAATTCTGATAAATGCCAACGATGTAAGAATGTTGTTAAAGATGAGGCACATCTCTTTTTTGAGTGTGTAGAAGCAAAGGAATTATGGAAATATATTAATAGTTTTATTTTAAAAAAATACGGTATCAAAGCAGACTTTAAAAACATTGTACTTGGAACGGGAAATGTTTATGTAGATCATATATTTTCATTAGGAGTATTCTGTATATTTAAAGCAAACGTATTAAAAACGTTAACAAATGGAATCGTAGCTCAATGCAAAGGCTTTTTATAACTGAATATAATATTAGAAAGTATCTAAAATGTCTTGCATAATATATTTTTTGCAAGCCATTTTAGATTTTCTTCTTTCATTTATTTTACTTTTCTTCTTTTTGAAAGTGTAAAAATAGTGAGTGTGCTGTAATGTATCATGCGTTCGGTAACACTGTGACTGTGTTCACTGTATATAGTTTGTAATAAATATATAAATTTAAAATAAATCTTGTATATTAAGGAGAAAAAGAGAGGGAATTAAAAAAAATGTGAAAACCACGAAAAAAGGAGGATAATGAAAGGCTAACCCACAACTAAATCAATGTATAAAATCAATATTTTTAGTACCATCAATTGTAAATGTATAAACTGTGCTTTATAATGATATTGATGAATAAATGTGGTCTGTTGCCACAAAAGAGAAAAAAAAGTCTTAACCTGCTGCAGGCTTTGACCAGCAAATAAGAAATGTTCTTTTACCTTTCTTCTATACTCCGCAAACGTGATCCTTTCGTTGTCGTCAACAAAAACATGCATTTCCCTATCTGGATGTTTTTCTACTCTTACTTTAAGCAGCTCATACATCGTCAAACCAATGAAGGGCTCGTTACCGGGTGTATGCACGTAACTCTTGTTTCGAGACAACTCCATTACTATAACGTTTAGAATCCAATTAAACAATACAAGCTAAAAACCAGTGCTGGCACACGCAAAATGTCTAACTAAAATTAAAACCTTATACGCACTGCATAATCATAATGATTGATATGATTATTTTCGGAATAGAGTAGTCGTTATGTCATCATGTACCCCAATAGCTCATAGTATGTTATTCATTTTTATTTATATAGGCCTATTAAATGCACTGAACCATAGAAATGTGACCAAACATAGTAAGTCGGTTTCCGAAAAGGGTCGCAGTGCTATATATGCTAAGTCAATTATAAAATTATTAATAGTTATTATTGTGCATTTTCTTCGCCCCTAAGGGTCCCATCGTGTTTGTGCTACTCAGTAACCCGGTACCAGCATCTCCCGTCGTCCAGCAAAGGGGGCTTATGTACCATAACAACTGGGTATTCCCATACTCGTCTCGAATGAATTATAGTCTTATACGCACTACATGATCATAGTAATTAATATGATTATTTTCGGAATGGAGTAGTCGTAATGCCGTCATTAAATAGAATAGAATGGAATTGAATAATAAAGTGTTTTTAGTGTAATATAATGTATATTGAATGTTGTTATGAAAGAAAATGTTCATGACAAATTCAGATACACTACAATAAATACACACATCTGCATATTGAAGAACATTAAAGTTTAAACTCAAAAACAAAAACTCCTGTATATTAGGCAGTAGACACACGCTCCCGCTGGAAGCCTATTTTAACTTCTGTAGTAATCAAGCAAATGCTAACCTTCGTGCCCTCAAAGTTCTTGATATACAGTAATATGTTGTTTTTAGTTGATATTAAAGGTGTGTCTGAATAATCTTGTATAACAACCTTTAAGTCCTGTCTCCTGTCTCTTAAGAATCATATATGTTCATATATGTTTTTAAAGAAATTCCGTAATAAGCAATACCGTATATACTCGCATATAAGGTGACCCGCGTATAAGACGACCCCGAGATTTAGAAGATTTTTGGTTGATATTTGTATGTCGGGCGTATCAAACGACCACCTGTTTCATGGTCGGAATTCCTAATTTTTTGTGGTCTTGATACTGCATCCACCTGGATTATTGGAGCCGGCCAAATGCAAAGGTAATCTTCCAAATAATACCATTTTATGAGTTTTTTAAATCTTCACCACCAAAATCGTATTTCCCTGTATTTAAAATTGCCTTCATTCATACAAAATTAAGTTGCTTCATTACAATAGTACGTTCGCGTGTTACGGACGATCAGCACATAAGACGAACATGATTATAAAAATCTAAAATTTGAATGTCGTGCGTATAAGACGATCCCCTGTTTTTCGATCGTAATTTGCTATTTTAAGCCTTGTCCTATACGCGATTATATACGGTACCGGTATTTGTTTTAAAATCCTAGGTCACCTGAGCAACCCGCCCTCGATAAACTAATGTTACGTTATATCACTATATTAATTGGATTAACACATTATCAAGGATAAACATTGGTGTCCTTGGATTCAATTATAGGTAAACGGATTAGTTGCCTTTTTTTATGAGGTTTTAATTGTTCTTTACCGCCGAAAGTGCGATATTCTAACGTTAGTTTAAAAAAGGAGTGCTGGTCAGCCTAATGTAGAGGATTCCCCCACACAGTGGCGGATTCAAGGAGAACCCTGGCCCGGGCCCCGTATATACTTCAAAATTATTTTATAAGAATGGAGAAAAAAATCCTGAGAGTGCCATTTCCGGCAATTTGGAGGCTACGTAATCTTCTTTTTTTTTTTACCTCAGCACCAATCTTGTTTGCGAGGGTGGGGGTGGGGGCGGCGGCTGAGGTGTCTATATGTGAAGGTCCCTCTCTGGTTACTCTCTATTTCCAAACTCTGGGTCCACCACTGCATGGACCGCCCTATATGTGCGAAGGTCATGGAAAATCCTTCCGAAATATAAAATCGTCCAAAAATCTTCTCAAACTCGTCAGTCGTCTTATACGTGGGTGGCCTTATACGTGAGTATATACGGAGTAAGTTTCTATTAGTTATAACATTTTCAGATGTAATGTGATTTCCATATAATTGTTTAACACTTCCTATAACAAAAGATTTTTTTTTTTTCGTAGTGTATTAGCTTAAAGAAAATCTTGGCTGTTAGGCTTGAAAGAAACTTTGCATAAACCAAAGTGTGCTGGCATTGAGGAAACGGGTCGCCCTCTACCCAGCGTGTTAAACCATTTCAGCAATAAAACACGTCACCAACGTTTGAAATTGTACGTATGTTTATTATCATGCCAATCAAACGGGTAAAAACTGTAATAACAAAGAAATATAATGAAATAATGACTGATTCTTGAAGTGTACATTTCAACACTTACGATTTAAACATATAAAATAATGGTGCATTATTTTGTTGAAATAAATGAACTCACAGACTAGTCGACTTCATCGGGCTTGTCCGACCTAATACATACTCCTTAGCAGCTATCCTTAAATTCCATAACCCTCTAAAACTTGCATCTAAGGTTGAATTAGATAATCGCTAACTTAAACTACAGCAATTGCTCGACCATCTAATACTCTAGGCCACAGGTGGACAAAGTGTGGCCCGTCAGCGATTTTTTTGCGGCCCGCGACAATGAATTAAAAACCTTATGTTTGCGGCCCGCCAATCAAAATTGTATGGAAAACACCTTGTTTTTTTACGGTCCGACACCAATCATACCTAAAATGTAACATCGAAACTGAAAATAAAGTGATGTAAAAGCAGTGCTTGGAGGTTTTTGGAAGCTCACTGGAAACATCAAAGTTTAGGTGCGGCCCTCGGTGTTAAATAAAAAATTCAAGTAATAACAACAGTAGGCCTACCTACATTATATTAGTAAAAAAAGTATTTTAGTAAGTAGCATATAAAAGCAAATGTGTAACTAAAAGTTTTTATAAGTCAATCGTGACGTCATAATTTTTCAATTAGTTGACGCTTGGCTTGACTTTTTTTAAGTTCGTATGCAAAAAAATATACTTAATTTTGTCTTAACTGCGAAGATATCGCGCACCGCAATGAAAATTGAATTGTAATTTAAAACTATTTCGTGATTTTTAATTATAACCCAAAAAAAGTTACTTCAAATTCAATATTAATTATGAACAATTAGGTAATTCAATGAATAAATGAACCCTAATAAACTAAACAAACTGAACGTTTAATAGGAATATTCTATAACTATTTTAAAGACTCCGATGAACGAAATTAGATGTAGGACTAGCCATGCAGGAGGCCGCCGAGACCTCCTCCTCCAATTACTAGGCTAGGCCATAACATAGCGTAGTTATGAAATCATCGCACTATTTTTACCTGCATACACAGACCAAAAAGTTCATGACTGTAATCTCTCTCGAATGCTTTAAAAACGGTTTATTTCTTTGACGAATGTATCAAAATAACATTACAAACAAGTTCTTCTATCACAATATAAATTATAGTTACTCATCGTATCTGTACTGCAGTTAACGAATACTGCAGGAGCACAAATCAACATACGTACAGATAGATATAAAAACGCACACAGTATGCTGAAAATTTGGTTATCAAACCTAACATTAAAAGAAGGCGATTGACTTATAAAGCAATTAGTAGAGCATGCATCGTACACTAGCGGAACATTATTATTCTTAAGTAAAATTTAATGCATTAAATTTAATTTAATTTCACTACAATAAATCATTATTAAACATTACATAAAAAGATACAATTTCATAAGAATTCTCATCAAATGCAATAAGAAGCTTTGCTTTCAATTCTGGTAGTTCAAATTAGATTGGTCAGTCATACTTCAAACATAATTAATTGCAATGTTAACATACCTAGGAATATAAAGAATTAAAATCATTATTTAAAAAAAAAAGGCAAATTCTAGTATATAACACAACTTCAAGTTTAATTAGTATATTGAATAAACTTTTAGTAAAAACAATCATATTACCAATTCTGTATCCACCACTGCAATGACCACCCTATCTGTGCGAAGGTCATGGAAAATCCTGGATCATCCGCGCCTGCGGTCATCCTACTTCCGAAATATAAAAATCGTCCAAAAATGTTCTCAAACTCGGCAGTCGTCTTATACGTGGGTGGCCTTACAAGTGAGTATACTGCCGTAATTTGGAAAAAGGCATTAACTCCACTTTTTGAGATTTTTGGATTTTTGTTTCTATGGCATCCTATAGATGTAATCTATCATGTGAATTGATCATATACCCCCAAAAATGTCCAGAAATATGAAATAAATATTATATTTACGCATTAACTCCAATCCATGAATGCAGAATAATTTGGAAGAAGGAATTATCTCCACCAGACAATGAACAGATCATAATGAACCAATCACAGAAGACAATTACGCATAGTTAATTAGTCATGATAGCTTGTAAATGCACATAATGCCTAGCTTTACTTCGGTTTAAAAAAAAAATGGCATATTAAAAAATCTTCTACCACATGGGCTAAATTTCGTGAAATATATAATTGACACTGGCATACATTATTTGTTTGTCAGAAATACTGTAATTTGGCTACGTAAGATACACATTTCACTGAAAAAACTGGAGTTAATGCCTAACTTCAGATTTTTCACGCACCATTGACTCCTGTTAAAATTTGGAATAGTGCATTATCCCCATTTAAAAAGGTTAAAGAACAAAAATCACCATGAAAATTATTTAATATGTTTTTTAATTATATGTTTAGTATATTTGCCAAAAAAATTTACTAGAATTCATTTCCAGTACAAAATGCTAACGACAAACGCGTTTTGCTCAATAACTCAAAACCAGGATTTTGGAGTTAATGCCTTTTTCCAAATCACGGCAGTATATACGGAGTAAGTTTCAATTAGCTATACAATGTTTCACAACTTTAAGTTTAATTAGTATATTGAATAAACTTTTGTAAAAACAATCATATTACATTAACTTGGTAATTATAGCTGCTGTCAAAAGAACCTCATCAATGCGTAAAAGGTTTAAGGGTTTGTCAAAGGGTATAAGGTGCATCGGGGATGGTGACTCGAGCAATGGCCATCTTTTGCAATTTCTTCTGGTCCACCTGTTCAGATATAACATTAAAGTTATTTCATTAATGTATAATACAAAGAAGGTTATAATACAAAGAAATTAAAATCGTAATAAATTATAATGACTATGTAGTCAACGAAGTCTTTAAATATTTACATGTGCAGGTGGAATAATACGATTGTCAAGAGAGACTGTGAAATCTATAATAATTGGTACGGATGAAGTTGGATATGTAAAATACACCATCTAAAATTGTTATGATTTCTTTTATTATTAGATCTAACAAAAGAAAAAGAAAAAAAAATAAAATGGAAGAAGGCACACATGCCCCATGTTTAGGAAAAGATATCTTATTTTGGGCAGGTCGGAATACAAGCATACGAAAAACGCATGTACTCACACAAACACAGACACACAAATGAGCATCAGGTGGTCAGATTTTGTAAGACTTTTTTCCACTTTTATTTAGCACATAGACCACCAAAATCCTTTGAAAACCTCGTTGCAATTTTTTAGAGTTAAACATAAATTATACTCAACAATAATAATGAAGCGAATTCTTCATCACAATATGAATACGCAGGCCATATACATTTATTTTAAAGAACCTATGCCGACTGAGATCTGTATTTCATATCATTAAGGGTGCTCAATTTAGTGCATAGAGAGTGCTATATCGAGTAAATAAAGGATAGAGGGCGCTAAATAGACAAATTTAATGGTATCAGGCATTGGACACATAATAACCAAGAGCTGGGTTGTAGGAGGCACGCGAAAGGGGATAGCATATTTATAATTTATCGACACAATTATTATTATATCCTCAAACAAAAAGAAATAAAATAGAAATTTAAACATAAATATTGACAATCGCCCTACCTCAAATTGCATGCAATATTAACACTGAAACATGTTTACGTTAACATATTTTTTCTTTTTTACAAATGAAATCTTCCCTGTGAAAACCATGAGCATAGGGTTGGCAGAATATATTACCTTTCCTGTTATTCCAAAAGGAAAAAAGTCGAACATCAAAACATATTTCGGTATGTAAGATCTGTGAACCTGAAAAAAAGCAAAGAAAAATCAATCAATCAATTTATATATACAAGAATCTAATTCGAGCAATCTGAAAATAATGCACGGAAAAGGGCGTATATTATAGACCTCTGACTAGTTTGACCGCGTGATATTAGTGCATTATCAAAATAGTCACATCAGACACGTTAAAAGAATGAAAGGTACTCATGTTCTACCGAACGCTTGAATCACCACATTGCCTTCGTCGTTAAAAGTGGTTATGACGTTTGCCATGTATGCGGAAGATCCTGGGTTTGAGTACCGATGGAGGCTGATTTTTTTTTTTTCTTTGTCATGTTCCTCTTCTGTTATGTTTTCATTTATATATAAA
>NW_022727886.1:0-3453 GCF_011630105.1 Anneissia japonica
AACGTTAAGGATGGGAATCGGCATAATTCACAGATTTTGCTCGTTAATTTATCTATTGGGCAATAAATATGATAATTCAAGTCTTCTGATAGATTCAAATGCAGTTATCAATGATCTATGCATAAACAAACCAAAGGATTTTACAGTAACTTATTATATTCCACATAAAGAAATTATTAATATTTTAAGATCCACTAAACACTTAGACCAGATATACCTTGTTTAGGGAAAACTATATTTGAAAGATTGTAGAAGTTTTGGGAACAAAATAAAAACAAAATTTTGTCCACTCATTTAGCAAAATGGTTATGAAAAAGCATCTAAATGGAGAAGAAAATACAAATAAAATATAATTGGCGGATAAAAAAATGTGAAAATTCAGAGTAAAAAAGTGAAAAATAGAGGGCGTCTGATGCTTTTGCTTTTTCATTGTCATTTAACAGAATGTGATGTTGGAACAGTTCAACAATCATATTGATAAATTCTTTATATTTATGCTATGGACATGGTAAAAATAAAATAAAACAATCTTTTTATGCCGATGGTTGTTCTAACAGGCAAAAAATATAATTTTATTTTTATTCTCATTTTAAAGCAGGTACAGTACAAAGAAATAAATATTATAATTTTTGGAAAGATTATGCAACTCATGTTGAATAAATAACTGTTTCAATAACTACTGAAATTCAGACAGTATAGGGTATGTGATTGAATAATCTCATAGGGCTTTATTGTGAGATGGGGGAAATCCTTAAAATTGCAGGATATTAATCCATTATCATTGGATTAGAAGGTCTCTATATAAACTATAACTCAGAAGCAGTGTACAAAACAGTTTAATTCCAGACATTCGCTTTAAATAGACTGTTGGTGAAGTGTTTTATGGCAGCTGAAATATACAACTGTATGATCGTATTTCAATCATTGGTGCAACTTTCTAGCTTGCAATATTTTTTTTAAAACCATGGTTGTAATAATTTGGATATTATTACAGTTCACCCTCTAATTCAAGACCACCTTTGGTACCTAAAAATTTGGGGTAGTCCTCAGGCTTCGGCTTTCAATTAGAGGGTTAGCTTTGTGACTGATTGTTAACCGGTTCTTAATTAATTATTAATTATTAATTGGATTTTGGCCCTGTCTTTCCCACTTTATGAACCAAAAATGCATGAAGTGAGTGATGATCGGCAGTGAACCATAAAATTAGGCCGAGGCCAATGGTAAGAAAAAAAAATGTCACTTTGCTTGTGCAACGTTACTCTTTCTTTTGACCTTATGATAATTACTAATGATACGATCCTCAAACATGCGTAGGAATCAATGATGAAAGAACACAGAAATAAAGGGGATGCGGATGATGTATGAGGCTGTTCACTCCAATAGGAGTAATTATCAATATAACTATAATCACTCAACTATGACCCTCTTAGTGGAAGCGTGTCGTGGTGTGGTAAATCTTTGGTTTTTCAATCGAGAGGTTGTAAGTTCAAGATTAATGCTACCCTGATTGCTCGTGTCTTTGAGCAAGGCACTTCATCTACGTTTTGTCTGATCACCCAGGAGTATATATGGGTACCTAGTAGGAGGTTAATTATTTGGGTTTCTCAGTTATATGCATCACTAGAAGCACTCCCCCAGGGAGCAAAGAATGTTTTTACATTTTGCATGATTGATTCTATATTCAATGAAAAAAAGGGACTTCATAACCAAAAGTCCCTTGTAATATTTATAAATGCTCCTTAACATTATTCAATATAAAAATCAGAAAAATAGGTACAGTTGTAACACAACTACGACTTTTTCAAGTCACATGCGAATGATACTCTTAAAGCCAGGAACACACTGCACTTTGTGAGCGTGTGAAGATGCCATGCTGTCTGCTAATTGTGGGGGGCAGTCTGAGCAGACCGTCATTGAAAGCAATCCGTTGCGTGCACGTCGTAGCATTGCATTTTCTATGGGCACTGTGGGCTGGTCCCTGTTGGGACATGTTTTCTAGGATTTCCTTAAATCTATTTTACATTCATAAGCAAAAGCGATTTAAGAATTTAGTGATGTAAGAGCATGTCAAGGAAATGGAAGATATAAAATGTTGTTTATTTCAAGATATATGTAATCAAAATCTGACATAAAATGTTGTTTATTTCAAAATACAGTACTGACTAGAGGACTTTCTACATTCCTCGCGTGGATCGTGCGTGTGTTTCACGAGTAAAAAGCGTGGGCCATTATTCTGCGAGTGCTCAATTAACGCGTGAATGATTTTACTCGGCATACACCTGTCTCTTATACACATCTAGATGTGTATAAGAGACAGCACTATTCAGGAAGATGTGTATAAGAGACAGCTCTTACCATGCTCTTACTAAAGTTCCTTCACGACATATCCAAGCGTGCTGTTACGTAATCTGAATACACTCCTTTGTCTCTATTGTTATTAGTACGAAGAGTCTTTCAGGCGTGGTTGATTAATAGATTTTTAGTATAGAACAATAATTGCATGCAGTAGTTAATTTAAAAAAAAATAAAATCGTTTAAGTTTGTAATTCCCAAATAAAACAATCGTCTTATTATTATTTACGTAACCGTTGTCTGTTTTTATTAGACGTAGTAAGTCAACACATTCATCTTATAAATATTTCAAATACATCACTTTTCGGTATTCTAAATTGTTCATATAAATAATCTGTATGATTCTAAATAAAAAGACAGTCTCGACATTATTATTTTCATGTTTCATGTGCGGTTGGGTACCAGCTTTTTTATACAGTGTACGTCTCAGAATAAATGACGACAAGAAGACCCAGATGTATTCGAATCAAACCAAACGGCTCTTTTCAGAGCCACCACAGAAACAAAAGAGATTAATGATTTGCTTGCCAATTTTAATAAAGATATGGAAAATCCCTCGCACACATTTTCCCACACACATTCAACATTTAAACATTCATTCGTCATAGGTCTACACTGTACGTATCCCACCACATCTAAAACACTCTTGTTTATTATTATTGTTATTAATAGCCGAAATAATATTCAGAATATATCGAAATGCGTTAACAAAATGTGATTGATGTAATTTATTAGATTAAAAAGGAATAACGTAACGTTGTCTTTGAATCTGAAATATGCTTGTTGTCACTATTTTTTATCTATAGTTATTAATAGTTGAAATAACAAGTGTTATTTACTATGATTTTTTTTGTTTTTCAGGTCACCGAGTACTACAATATTAAGATGTTATGAAAGCATACTAGAAACTAATACAAATGATAATGTATTTTTATACGTTGTTCGTAATCAAATTCTATCAAATTTTGCATTAAGCTAAAGCTTACTCATATTTACTTTTCATTAAACAACTATTATTCATTGAATTTCCGTGGAATTTTTTTTTACATACAGACATTCAGTGGGAATTCCCAAAAACGTAAACAAGGGAGTTGCTGCAAA
>NW_022727887.1:0-316 GCF_011630105.1 Anneissia japonica
CCATGCTGACGTGATCAAAATGAAAAATAAAGGGACACGTCTTCAAGAGAATTGATTTAGCTATAACATACTCACAGGTGGGAGACAATCAATCAAGAATAAGAGAGATACGTTCAAACGAGTATAAACATAATGGCATCATAAATAAAAATTTAGTTTTTTAATTCAAATAACAATATGATGACGTCACAATGTCCGATCAGCCATTATGAAGTAAAAAATCGTATCTACAACTCATGTGCTTTCAGATTATGTAATAAAAATTGGGGGTCACCTTTCATCCTAAGGAGCTATAACTGATTAAAAATAGGTCTGA
>NW_022727887.1:351-1639 GCF_011630105.1 Anneissia japonica
ACGGAAAATTAAGGTACATAACATTCAACATTGACCTGAAGCTTATGCTCACCTAATATGATTTAGAAATGACGAATGGTTAACATGATATGGGCTCATCAACGTTTTGAAGAAAGAGAAATGAGGGGTCAGAAAAAACAATTTTTTTGAAAATTATGACGTCATCAAAATCTAAAAAGATGTCAAATATATGAAAGAAAATTGTTTTAGCTATAACATACTGAAAGTTGGAAGATGATCGATAAAGGATAAGCGAGATACGCTCAAATGCGTATTTTCAAAATGACGTCATAGCTATAAATCACTTTCTTTGAATTCAGACGCCAATATGATGACGTCACAATGTCCGATCAGCCATTATGATCAATAAAATCATATTTACAACTTATGTGCTTTCAGAATATGTAATAAAAATTGGGGTCACCTTTTAACCTAAGGAGCTATAACTGATTAAAAATAGGTCTGTTTTTAGCATAATTTCACTGTATAGCGGCAAAATACGCACAAAGATACCTATGTTTGATGCGCACGTACGGTATTGCTATTGGCCAAAAGATGAACAAAAAGAATGGAAATTTCTGAAAACAATGTCAGGAACCTAAAATATGTAAAATAACGTAATTTCCAGCTTCCGTACGTGCTGCGCACGTAAAAATGTACGCGCGTAGTGGAAAATTTCAAAAAAATTTGAAATGCTCAAAATGGCCTAAGACGTGCTCTAATGTAGTCAAAAAGTGATATTGAGCATTTTGAAATTTTGGCGCACGCATACGCGCGCGTAGTGAAGCGCATGCCTCAAATTAGGGTACAGTACATTCAACATTAACCCGAAGTTAATGCTCACTTAATACGATTTTGAAATTGCAATTGGTTAGGCTGATATTATCGATAATGTAAAAACGCAACATTACGCGTAGATGACGTCACGCATGACTGAGCGCGTTGAAAAGCTTACCATGTCTATTCCAGACCAAGACAAATGTTCGCTGACAGGATATTTGCGAAACTCGTGGCAGTTTTTGAGATATCGTGCGAACAAAAAGGGGAGAAAGAAAGAATAAAAACTAGATTTCAACTCGTCACTGAGGACGAGTTAGGTGAGCCGCCGCACTTTGACCCTCATTAGGGGCACGAGGTGCTGATTGAAAATTGTCACAATATGCTAAAATATGCTGTAATTAGAATAATTTTGAGCATTTTAAAAGATTTCCGCATGTGTATACGTACGTCTTGACGCCCGTGAGCACGGTAAGAGCACAAAGAGTGACTCCTGATATGAATAATGTGC
>NW_022727888.1:0-1587 GCF_011630105.1 Anneissia japonica
ATTAGCAGACAAGTGTTGTCTAAGGAGTTGAAGGATTCAAGTTCATTTCTTAGCATTGTACTTGCAAACTGTCTTGTTGAAGTCAAAAGGAACGTTGATAACTTTGTGGTAAGAATAATTTATTGTCAAAATTTTGACAAAAAAAACTATTGTATGACCATATATGGTCATGATGTGATGTCATCTTGACTATATTTAGGCATGTCACATGTGTGCACAGAGCCTAAAAATGTGGTGTTGTATTGATGGTTTTGGTGATTTTGATGTGGAGATGTGGTGGGGATGATGATTGTTTTGGTAATAATGTTTTGAAAGATTGTTGATATTGAATAATAGTGATGTATGTGGATGAAGATATTATGAATGTGTAGTTGATGATAATGGTAGTGATGTCACTATACTGTCAGCGCCTTGAGATGATTTTATTGAGGAAGCTGCTCTACAAATATCCTACCATTACCATTACTACTGCCATCTTCATTGGTAATGGTGATTATGGGTGCAGTATTGAGATGTTGAAAGGATGATAGCGATGTTTGTATTCTTAAATTGTTTATTAGATTTAGATATAAAAACCTTTTTTTAAATAAATGTTCATCACAGGACAACCAAGTTCGAGCCATCAACGATACAAGAGTATCAAAGAAGAGCAAATGTGGTATTATACCATTTGTAGTGAAATTTGAGAGGTTTGCAGAGCAAGCTGAGTCAATCTTCAAAGGAACGGATCGGAGAGCTGACTTAGATAAGTCTTACAGCAAACTCATATCAGCCCAATTTAAAATCATCCACAAAGTTGCCTTAGAGCACCAGAAAACACCTAGTGATGTTATAATATTTGGTAAGTGATTTAAATTGAAGCAATATTTCTAAGGCTCTTTTCACACTGTCAAATTTTATGTGACAAAAAAAAACTATCGTATACCCATATATAGTCATGATGTGCCCATATATCGTCATAATGTGCCCATATATAGTCATAATGTGCCCATACATAGTCATGATGTGCCCATATATAGTCATGATGTGCCCATATATAGTCATGATGTGCCCATATATAGTCATGATGTGCCCATATATAGTCATAATGTGCCCATATATAGTCATAATGTGCCCATATATAGTCATAATTGCCCATATATAGTCATAATGTGCCCATATATAGTCATAATGTGCCCATATATAGTCATGATGTGCCTATATATGGTCATAATATGATGTCATCATGACCATATTTAGGCATTTCGCATGTTTTTATCAAATAAAATTTTATAGGGTGGATAAAGCTAGCTCTGTACACAGTATCAAATGTTATGTGACAAATTTGCATGATGTGCCTATATATGGAGATGATGATGTCATATTACACCCAATTATGGGCATATCATGAATATGTATGGCATATCACAGTTGAGTTTTTTTTTGTGTGTGTACTTAGCATAAGCTAGTGGCGGATTCAAGGTGGAGGGAGCCGGCCCAGGCCTCCTTCCCCCCCCCCCCTTAAATTTTTCAAAATTTAAAAAAAAATTCTACTCAATTAAATTATTAATTTCATGTTTATGATCTTGAGAAAGATAAAAGGGGTAA
>NW_022727889.1:0-843 GCF_011630105.1 Anneissia japonica
GTACATGTCATTTAAATGCATGTTCAATGTATATTTAAATACTTCTTACACAATTTTAAAAATAAGATAAGAAGAAAACTTTTTCCAATACAGGATTTAGAACGTAAATGTTTATTGTGAAACAAACTTTTTTTTTTTAATTAAAAAGCAATGCTTAACATTTTAATGCTACCATGTAATTTTATCTCTAAAAATATAACTGGGATGAAATTAGCAATACCCACTAGTGACTGTACAAAACACAGACTTTGCACATTATGAAATCGCTAAATACCAATATTAAAATATGGAGGTATGTAAAAGGTCTTTGCTTAAAAGAGAAATATTGCAAATAATATTTCATTTATTGCAGAAATGAAGAAACAATAGGAACTGACAGCCCTACATTTTACTTTTTTACCAAAATAACTTAAATGTTAAAGCCCCATTCCCGGCAAAATTTCACTAAAAATTGACTTTTTTAGAAAATATGCATTTGCATTACTCCAATTATTATAAATCGTGGAAAAATATTGGCATATATTTAGTTTTACGCAAAAGAATAAAAAAAATGAGAAATACAGACTATTTCTCATAAAATATTACCATTTTCTCGACGAATTCATCGTTACTAGGCAAATTCAGAGGTTGTAGATCGCATCCACTGGAATACTCTCGCTTTTATGTATACTTTATACAGTCAATAAAGTGCGCCCTCTCTAGTGAGATTAGTTTTTTTACTTCGCATCTCGCACAATGCGTTCGTTAGGTTAGGTTGAGATATGTTTGTTTCAGTGTTAAAATCTCAGTCAGAATCAGTTTTTTTAACAAATTTGAAATAATTCCTATGAAATATTATATTCA
>NW_022727890.1:0-177 GCF_011630105.1 Anneissia japonica
TCCCGACCGATTCGAATTGAAGAATTTAAACACGTGGGCGAATATGGCAACGAACGCTCGTCTGCAAACCTCGTCTTTCTCGATGTCCACGACACGCGGCAGCTGACCGTAACAGTAGTTGAACGCAGCATCCGTTCCCGCTTTCGAAAGTCTGAACTGTTTCTTAGTGAACTTAAC
>NW_022727890.1:225-2259 GCF_011630105.1 Anneissia japonica
GCCGTTCGATCGAACGTTGCGTTGGGATCCATCACGTCGTCTACTATACGCTTGATGTCTTCGAATGCGTCGAGTCTATGTACTAGAATCGCGGTAGGATCCATTTCCACCAATTTTCCGCCGCTGCCGCTGCCGTCGTCGTTATCATCGTCATAGCGCCCTCGCGTCAATCGCCTATATACCCTGCCCTATACCGCATCGTCCTCGTCATCGTCGTCGTTGTCGTCGTATTTCTCGTTTGCACCGTACATGGCAATCATGCGTTTCTTTGCGTTATGAATAGCACGTTCTCCGTCCGGATCAAGCTGACGATTGAGCAGTCTGAATGCCATGCCAGCTGTTCTCATTGCGTTGTTTTGCAAATCAACGTCGTCGAATCCGAGCGCCGCGTTGTCCAGGGCGCTGAAATCCCGGCCGCCGAGATTCTGAACCGCGTGCTTTAAATCCGCGTCGTTCAAGCGACAAAGTCTGACGAGCGGATCCTCGTCTCGACACCGCTCTTTGTTAGCGATGAACTCGGTCACCCGTCTGTTTTCGTCGATCCTTCTTCTTCCGACGGCCGCCCACATACCCACCAGCGCCTGATACCGACCGTCGTCGAGTATCTTCTTCGTACCGTCGTCCAGCAGATCGCGCTGTCTCTCCCTCGTCTGTTGGCATGCGGAATCGATGACGGCGGTTTCGCACCACGTGGCAATCTCGTTCTTCAACGTCGCGATCTTGAATCGGTTCTCCGAATGCATCTCTGCAAACTCGGTGGCGAGTTGTGTTAGATCGGCGACCGTCGATGCCGTGGACTCGTTCTCCATTTCGGGATGTGCGCGCAACCACGCAAATTCGTCCACGATCTGATAGTGCCTTGCCGTATCCGTGGCGTCGGCGGCCTCGGCAACGTTCATCTGTTTCGGTGTGATAGAATGAACGTGTTCCATGTGCTGCATTCGAAAGCGTTCGTCTTTGAACCGACTTTCTAACTTTACATCGAAAACGGAGCATCACCGACAAGCGAGTGCGATCCACCCCGGTTCCTGCCACGGTCCATCGTTCGGGCGGTTGATTCGGAGCTTTCATGTCTTTCTCCATCACCAATTCTCCGGTCCTCACCAGCCGAGCCCCTCGCATGCTCCAGTCGTGTTCCCGCATAAACCTGATCACTCCGGAACCGCAACCGGCACCGTTCATTCCCATTCGTTTCAACACCGTCTCTTCCAAAGGCGGAAATTTCGTGTTTCCGTTCCCTTCCTTGCCGAGTGCGGATTCGATGACGGTGAGCAATTTCGGAGGCAGAGCAATTTTAGTTTTCAGTTCACCGGCGAACGTGTGCATCCGCCTAACCACCGATAAACGGGCCAAGAGTAAAACGGACAACTGTTTCATTTGCGGTTTCAGCTCGATCGCGTTTCCTTTCGTGATAAGTGCCTCGCGTAAAGATCTCCATTGTTCTCTCGCCGACGCGGTGAACGCAACGGCCACCGATTCGACGCGGTACAGAGACGACTTTGTCGTCAACCTGTCCAGCCCCCCGGGTTCGGCGCCGAGATCAGACAACCCTTCTTCGATTCCGACCGCCTTCATTTTCACTATGGTCTTAGCGCGTAAAGAGTGTATTTCTTTGGATCGGACCCAAGATTCACGAGCATGTTCGCAAGACCACCGTCGACCGGTCGATAGTCCGTCATCTGGGCAATCTGCTGCAAAGTCACGCAATCTTTTGTCAATACCTGATCGAGCAGGTCGGTGAACTCACGTTTGGATATCGGCTCCCGACCACTTATTTTCTCTTCGATCGCCTTAAGTTCCGGTTTCGCTTCGTTCGACACCGTGTACACTTTCAAGACGTTTGCGTTCAAGCCGGGATACAACGCTCTGTTCCTGCCAAAGTCCGTTCCCGCGGTCGTGGAAGATGCAGCGGCGGCGGCAAATCTTGGCCTGGACGCTTTTGAGCCCGACGAAGAAGGTATGTTGGCCGGCGGTAAGAATCTCTTACGGTTGAACATGGTTTGATTTGGGTTTTTTTTTTTTTTTTTTTTTTTT
>NW_022727891.1:0-32128 GCF_011630105.1 Anneissia japonica
GGGGGGGGGGTGTGAGGAGTGAATGTGAAAGGTAAAATTTTAGGGCCGGCAATATTCTGGGGTGGGTGCGGTCGGGCGTCGTTCAAAATGTCTCGAAAGTAGTCCATGGGGCGAAAAATATTGCAATTTAGGGGTTTGAGAGGCTTATTTAATCGATTTTATAGGTAGATAGTTCACTAATATGTAAAAAATACACATTTTTTTTCTCCCCTGTGGTTTTTCTTTTTTTTTGTGGAGGGGGAGGGGGGTGAGACTGAGGGAAAGGAATTTTTCTGGGGTGACAAATTCTCCCGTGCGGCCACCACTGCTTTCCAAACTCTTACATTTATTATATTATTATTTAAATTATTATACTTAACTGACTACTGCACTAAGCCAGAACTACAATACCTTCTACCAGGGAGCAGTCATAACTAACAATTGACTAAAAATTATGTATGTACTTTGGTGGCATCATTTTTTGTTCAAGCGGAAGGAAGTTATTTCTACCACCACATTCTTTGTTTAAACTCTCTGATGTTTATGATTAATTGTCGCATCATCACTCACAGACTCTCTATTCGCAATTACGTGACCCTGATTTTGAGATGAGATGACCTGAATATCGTAAACAAAAAGGATACTGTAGTTTAAAACGTTCTTGTGATCCGTTGGCCCCTTCAAACGACAGACTGATCACCGGCCATAAACACTGGCTGAATGAATAACTGTCAGAACCGTTAGTATCCTAGCAACATTCACTTATTACAACGCGATCAATTTGATGGAACGGTCGCAACAAAACGCTTACACGTCTTGCCGCAAACAACGGTCCAGTATTACCACTGATTTTGTGTTTTGGAGCTTGTAACATATCGTAAGTTGACAGATGATTTTTTTAAGTTTGCACTTGGATGTTTAGTAGCCATTTATTTCTTAATTAACTATACGAAAGAATTAATGAACGAATGGATGGATGGATATGGATGCATGGATGAATGTGTGAATCATTATTTTCCGATTAAAATTACAGAACAATAATGAATTAAAGAGAACTAAAGCAAACCATTTAAACCATATGTTTCTGCTATTACCAAGCTATTACTATCCTCGTAACATAAATATTTAACTAGGCTTAATTGTACAATCATGAATTATGTAGACTTAATATTAAAACGGGATAATTAATTAATACTAGGTGAAATCATCCTTTTTTATTGTTTAATCATATTAAATTTAAATTTAAATTGATATGTAAAGAACACAGGCTAACGACATAATAACTTAAAAAACGTGCTGTTTAATTGGTGGTGGTCTTTAATTGAAGGGGTATTGAATTAGAGGGAGACTTGTATTTATCCTGTTTGGTTATCACAATGTGTATCCGTCTGTGTATATTTTGGCCTGTGTCTTTCTGGGCCTACATAATTGCAGTACGATTGTGATCCTTCGGGGCCCGGCAAAATGTAAGTGGAGCCTCCATGTCTTCACTGTTCCACCAAAAATATTCAACACCGTTCTCTGCATCCAATCAATGAATTTAAATGCCTGTATTCGTTACAGCATAGTTGTTGTCTTAGACATAAATATACGAGTTAAGAAAACTACTTACTCTGATTCCAAAATTTGAACCTAAATCAATCAATTGCCAGAAACCAAATAATAATATTCAATGTCCTGGTTATTTCTGCATAGATTCGTTGATTATTAATTATGTTGCATAATACCTCCAAATTACATGCTAAGATCGTTTTTTTTTTGTTTTTTTTCAATATAAATACTGTACAATGTCTGGTAATAGAAATGACGCTTAGCATTAATTTAGGTAGCATTTAGAAGAGTTTAGAAAGGCAACAACACAGCCAATCGATTCGATTAAAAAACTGTTAAAAAATGAATGAAATGTAGGTGTTTTGCAGGCCTCTGGCTACCATACCTTGACACTTCATCAATTCATTTATGCCTGTATACCGTAATTTGTTATCAACCTTGACGATCATAAATACAGGATGCATGTACCAATTTGTAATTAACATCACGTAAATAAGCATCAAATAAATATATATAGACCTATTACAAACGGCAATGAACCAATTCTGTAACAAGGCCATGTTAAGGCAAAGGACTGTGAAATTGTGACTGAGTAATCTCAGAATTGTTTATAAGAAAAGAAAGTATGTAAGAAATTTACCCTGAAAATTAACATTTAAATATAAATATTATTGAGTTAGAGAGCAAGCTTTTTAAATTACAGTGGAATATCTTCGGTGTGCACGCTCCCTTGATGTTGTACATAATATAGGCCTATATATATATATATTATATATATATATATAATATATATATATTATATGTATATATGATACTGTATATAGGCCTATATATATTTTATACATATATTATATATATATATATATATATATATATATATATATTATAATGATGATCATTAATTTTGAAGAAAAACGTATTCGACTTTCCAATTATCGTTCGGATACCGTACTCTACCAACTGAGCTATTTTAGGCCAAGTGGCATTAGGCCAAAGTTAGAATGCTTAAAAAATAACAACAAAGTAAGAACAAATTGAAGCTGAACTAAATTGAGGTTTCTATTGAAAAAAAAAAAACTAACAAATCATATTCTGTACGTCATAATGTGCAGCAGGTGTACCCTCTATGAACAGTACAGTAATATACTGATATGTAATAATAAGTGTGTAAAATAATTGAACAATATAAAAACATTTTGAGCCTGAAATCTGCAAAAAAATAAGAAACTCAGCATGGGAAAACTTGTTCTGGTTCTTAAAAAATGTATATAGAATTATTATAAACGTAGGCAGAAATACAATTTACAGTACCGGTATATAGGCCTAGTTACAAATTATGTTTCTATTATGGTTATTCTCGTAGCTAATGTAGGTCTACTAACAGCGAATAAGTAAACATTCATTCCAATATTTATATTATCTGTTTCACAGCCCTTCCTCCTTTCAAATACTTCCATAGCACTAGACAAATGTCCAACTACTGTCGTTGTACTGGCAGATTCGAACACACTAATTCGTGCAATTCGAAATATTCCAATAAAAAAAAAACAAAGATAAACAAACTGTAGAACCTTGTAGTAGCATGTCTGGTGGATATTAAAGTATTATTATTCATCCATATAAAGCGTAGGTGCAGGCCTAGGGTACCGGTAGAAGCATTCACACTGTGCCAATCATACGATGAACAATGCCGTCCACATTATTATTACAATAATATTATTGTTAAGATTATTAGTATATTAGTCTAGTACATGTATTGTCATTATCATAACAACATATTTAAATGGGTTTTGATTTCGATTTATCTCTAATTCTAATTTATACTCTTTATTCCAACATTAGGCCTAGGCCTATTATTATTATTTCATTATCAATATTCCGTTATTTATATTCTTATTGTTAAGAGCATAAGCCTAGAATTTTAGAAAGGCATTAAAATATTAATTGATCTTTAAAATATAGAAAAGCCTATAATTATTTTAAAAACAATTCAATAAAAACACAAACTTAAAGGAAAAAAAAAATAACACGATATCGTTATAGTTAACTACTTAAAGACAACACAATTTTGTGGCATGCTTGGATATAAACCTATACATTTAAACCAAGCTAGAGACTTAATAAGAGCATGATAAGAGCGTGCATCGACCTATGGCTACTCCGACTACGTTTAATGTTGGAGCAAGCATGGAATATTAAGACCTACCCACAGCCGCTTTCAATCTGGCATTCAATCATCAAGAAAGATAATACTTGATTATTACAATAAGGTGGTACAGACATTAAAAACCTAGCCGCAAATACAGTACCGTACTCTTCTTCTCCTTATAAGGGTTCTTCTCTCCTTATGAGGGTTACTTGTTTGTTTGTTTTATTAGTCTTTCCACACACAACATAAAAAGTAATATAAATTCAAACTTAACTAATATTACAAAAGTAGAAAAAAAAAATCATATATACTGTAAATTAGATATCAAATCTAAGGAATTCCAAAGTTTAGGTCCATTATAAAGAATAGATTTTTTAAATAAGAGAAGATATATATTTTTCAGATAAGACAATAGCAGCTTGGGCGCAAAATACTGGATATGTTAAAAATAACCATTTAATGGCCTTTCACCCTAAATACCATAAATACCCTACCTTATGCCAATGCATAGGCCTATGTACCATGTTATTTGTGACAGAAGAATTATTTTATTCATTTTTTTTTTTTTTTTTTTACAATTTGGAAGTAATCAGCAAGAAAATGTGCTAATTTTGCCAAAAAACAACAAACAAACAAACAAACAAAAAACCACATGTAGGATAACAAATTCGAGTCCTAATGTAGCGGATGCTGGTCCGGTTGGTGGTAGCTACAACATGTGTGAAAATCATAATTGTACTTGAAATACCTTTCGGAGATAATTTGGTGGACAGAGAAAAACACAAAACGTTATTTTCGTAGTATAGATTGAAGACCTTGCAATCTAGCTAGAACATCGTGGTAACATTATATGATTTGATTGCTCTAAATTCAACATTCCACTTAGGCCTCAAGCACAATCTCAACATAAAGTAATTCAAGTTTCAATCAATATTCAACTTAAACGCAATTCGGAGGTATTCGTATGATGATAAAACGACTTGCCATACGAGTGACATCTCATGTTGCGTGATAGTTTAACATACATACGTTGCTATAACTGTACGCACAATACCACCACATTCGGTAATTGTACATTGCCTCTTAACCGTGTCAGTTACATTATAAGCATACATGGGGGAGGCGTGTACTTATTTTTTTTTTAAGATCATAAAAAAGATCGGGTAGTAAACTTTAGTTGTCTGGGGACATGTTCTGGTTTCAGACCCTGTTTTTTTGTCAATTACGTTGGATTTAAGTAATAATAATTTATATTTAATACATTTCTTATGAATAACAGGACTACAATTGAACTCTCCTTAAAGACACCCTTATTAAAAGAAGGGTAAGGGGACACCATTTCTTGGCCGCGATTTGGGGGAAATTTTATCTTTTAACACTATGGATAGCCTTATTCAGGGGACACCCCTACTCTATTAAGAAACACTTGTTTTTTTATCGTACTCGTACGATGATGACGATGATCGAAACAGTATAGGGTTTGCTGGATTCCGTTCTTTCCAGTCGTTTTTATTGTATCACTGTAGGTAATAGTTTAATTATAGTTTATTATACTACAGAATTTTAGTTTAAGAAAGCAAAAAGGAAGAATAGAAAAGAAATTTCGAACTCTTTGACGTTTTTTTCCGAAAGTTTAATAGCGAAATATGTAAGATAAATTCTATTTACAATAGCAATTCAATTCAATTATTCACATAATACATCGTATGATAATGCAAAAAAAAAAAAAAAAAAAAAAAAAAAACCCATTAGGCCTATTGTTGTCTTTTTTTTTTTTTTTTTGTTCTTATTTTTTTGTTATAAACGTAGAGCAGTAATTATCAGAAATCAAAAGGTACAAGCTTATCACGTTTCGTAAATCGCCATTGAATCTTAAATTTTAATGAATTACGCTTATCGTCGTTATTAAAAATGTTTAGTCCTGGTCTGGTCTGGTTGAAGATTATATTTTCAATTTGGTCTGCATATCTTTAAGAAATATAAAATGTTGAGTCTACTACTAGCCTACCAGGTGTGACTCAACAATCAAAGAAGATACCTGGAACTCATTAAGGTTCATACAACATGCGTCAGCGGTCCTCAAACTCATTAAATGTCGGTTTTCTGTGTGTTCTATCAAACCATAGATACCATCTATCAAACCATAGATACCATGCACTGAAGTTTTTCGAAATATATAAATTTCGAACTTGGTCGCAACATGTCAGTCATGAACATTGTTCCATATTATTGAGGATGTCAGCTGATATGCTTCCGGGTCACTTGAGGTGAGCGGTTGCACTCCCACACCATCGCACACCTCTCCTCCTGGTTGAAGATTATATTTTCAATTTGGTCTGCATATCTTTAAAAAATATAAAATGTTGAGTCTACTACTAGCCTACCAGGTGTGGCTCAACAATCAAAGAAGATACCTGGAACTCATTAAGGTTCATACAACATGCGTCAGCGGTCCTCAAACTCATTAAATGTCGGTTTTCTGTGTGTTCTATCAAACCATAGATACCATGCACTGAAGTTTTTCGAAATAAATAAATTTCGAACTTGGTCGCAACATGTCAGTCATGAACATTGTTCCATATTATTGAGGATGTCAGCTGATATGCTTCCGGGTCACTTGAGGTGAGCGGTTGCACTCCCACACCATCGCACACCTCTCCTCTTCAGGAGTGTGAAATACTTGCGTTTAAAAATGATACACTTTCAAAAAAATCCATCTAATGTAGCTATGTTTTCGTGTTGCTATAAAATAAATTACCTACCCTAAAATAATTACTTACCCCAACAAATTAAGCTACGACAAGATAGAGGGTGCTTAAAGTTTCACCCTTTTTGGTTCAATTCAAGCGTGAAAAAAATAATAGTCAAACAATTTCCTTCAGCCCTGGTAGGATGGATGAGATGGATGGATGGAAGAATGGGAGGATGGAAGAGTGAATGGATAGATGGATGATCATGATGAATGTATAAATGAATGAATGATATATTGAATGAATGAATGAACAAATGAATAAACCAAGGAACGAACGAACAAACAAACAAAACTAAATAAATGGATGAATGAACGGATGGATGAATTGACAAGTGGATGAATGGATGAATGGATTGAAAGGCGATCGAATAAGTGAATGCATGGCTGGGTGGATGAATGAATATTAATATAATTTAAAGCTGACATTCGATTAAGTACGCTGACACTTGATTGCCTATAGTAATCTAGTCGTAAATCAATTCATTGCAAGTATTATCAATCATCTAAAGATACGATTTGAAGCTTAACGACGGATAACAGATATCATTTTTACCATAACAATTGAGACAATTCAATATAGTAATAACTTTACATAACTATCAAAAAATTTAACAATTATAACGTTCTAAATTGAGGAAAAACAAGACCTTAAAATATTAATAATAATAATAATAATAATAATAATAATAGAAACAAAATTAATACCATAACAATATTGTAATGATAATAGTATTTAATGATAACAATAATAATAATAATAATAATAATATAAATCATCAAAGGTACATATACAGTGTTTAAATAAGGACATGATGGAACATCGCAGGCTACCCTGTATATGTACCTTTGATGATTTATATTATATTTATTCAACAGTGTTAACGGCTAACTCCCTTCAATAGTAATAATGTTAATAATACGTTGGTATCATAATTGTTTCAATCTCTATTATATCATTAATAATACAGATCAATATATTATATATAAAAATATATAATATATATATTATATAATATATATATATATATATATATATATATACATGGACAATATGCTTCTGCATGTATTAGAAATTGTCGCGCGAGAAATATATCAAGTTTTAAATTTTAATTCTGAAAGACAAGACCATGCTACAGGCAATATATTCAATCATAAAAATTACAACCGCCATCGAATATTTCAGCTTGATGAGGATGGAAGTACTCGGAAGTTCTAATTCACATTTATTCATATCAAGAGGAGAGGAATTGTTTTTTTATTTATTGAGCGAAGGCTCCACTGTGGAGCTCTTGATTGGTGGTTGGTGATTGTATTGAGACAAGCATTTTGTGTATATGTTCGTCTTGTGAAAGTGTATTGTGAGTAGGACGTATTGTGAGTAGGACGTTCATGTGCTTTAAAAATATAAAACGAATAAATAATGGCAAAAAATTGAAAGGAAGATTGGCCTGAAGGCAAAGAAGAATAAAAGAGAAGACATGATAACGATGGCCCGAAGGGAGGCTGTTATGACAACGTAATAATTAAACACGTTATAAGAATACTGATCATTACGTGACGTGATCAAGTCATATAATACAATATACGGTAATATAATATATATATACAATATACGGTAATATAATATATATATATATATATATATATATATATATATAAATGAATATAAAGTTGTCAGTTCAGGCAACGTATAGTACTCGATGCTATGCAGAGCGGTATAATAATAATAATAATAAGATGTCCACATGCCAATCAAATCAACAGTAAATATCTTGGTCAGTGACAAATAGCAAGCTTCCTACATCTAATAAATTCCGCTAAGCAGAGTGATAGTTTTTTTGCTTCTAACCAGTTTGGAAGACCCAATTATCCCATCCTAGAGCTGTGTTAAAAGGTGATGGACTGACGCAATTAGGCGTACCTTCATCTATTTTATATTAGCAAAAAAACAGTTGGAAACATGCAGGAACACGTCAGCAATTAATTAAAGTTAAAGATATTTCAAGTTAAATATTTCCGACTATACCGGTACAACTACTCCTTCAAATAAAATAGGGCAAATTTATTGTTAAGAAAATTAGAAGCATACAAAAAACACAAAATGATTACTACGGTAATTTACTATAAAGGCCGAATGTACAGTTAATAACGTCAAAATTGGCATTTATAATAATCTTCCATGAAATAACCAATAGGGTTAGATATGAGAAACTATATTATATATTGCAGTGGACTTGTTGTCCTAAATACAAAATGGAATCATTAAAAAAGTAACAATATATATTGTTTAATTATTAAAGCATACGCTATCCATCATAGTCATTATCTGCCATTTAATGATGTGTTGATTTATCTATTCTATAGTAATAAAGGCGCTGCGGTGTGTCGATTAAGAAATACGGATAAGAAATGAGAGAATTTTTAAAGTTAATGGGATGGGCTTTCAGGTAAAAAATCATGAATACTATATATCTTACGATTGGCCTGTCTTACATGCATAACGCGTGAACAACTTAAATTGTTTTATTTCATTGTACGTTCCTACAAACGGTAGACATCATTCACAATATAACCACAGGGGAAGACCGATCATTTAGCCTATATTGTGTAAATGACGTCTTCCATTGTATTTTATAAGGGGTTCTGCGGGATGTTGGAGTACACGTGTATTAACTGCTATGTTATAAACGTTTATCAGTTGTTTTTTTATCAGCAATTTTATGATCAAACTGATTACGTTGTTAAAGTATAAGTAGCAGTAAGTCAACACTTAGGGACATTCATTACCGACCGGGCTAGTTTGCTGTGCTGTGCTAAATAGTCAGAGGCTCTCGAAGGTAAATATTAACATGCTCCAAATTGTCATTTGGAACATTTTTCAGTCTGAAGCGATAAGCTTCGACTTCAACATCACACATATTCGACATATGTATTAAATAGTTTAAATTAACAACTTGTATTTCTCCCTCTTCAGCTTAGAGAAGACCTTACGACGGACGAACTACAATGAATACAACTGAGCCCCCATCACGGGCTTTTACAACGACTGTCGCAGCTATCATCATTTTATTTTGTATCGTTGGTCTATTAGGAAATATATTGGTCATTCTGGCGATTTTTAATAAGAAGCGTCTTCGAACTTTACCCAACTCGTTCATTGCCAGCATGAGTCTCGCGGATATTGTGTACATCACTTGCGGGGCAGCTCCGGGAGCCGGTGCTTTTATGAACCGGGGCTGGAGCAGCGAACACATTTGTGCGATAAATCAGTACGTTATATTAGGGTTTTGTTTTATATCGTTACTACACATGGTATGCATAGCCGTCAGCAGGTTCATCCACGTTGTACATTATACGTCAGCTGCCCATACTTTGAACCGACGTAACGTACTTTTAGCTCTTCTCATAACGTGGACGCTGTTGCCTGTATTTTTAATACCGTACCATTTCATCGTCGCTGGCGGCCCTTTTTATTTACAAAAAGCATTTCGTTGTGTCACTCTGTCCGATAATTCTCAAGTAGGTATCACTGCTTTCCTGTATTTAGTTTGCTTTGTTTTGCCCAGTGTTATCGTTGTAGTATGTTACGTTAAAATAAGAACGTTTGTTAAGAAAAAGAAACAGCAATTATCATTGCATTTACGGAAGAGTGAGAATAAAAAGAAAGAACAAACAATAGAACCAACTTTCAAAGTGGAGAATTGTCAAAATGAAAAAGGAGCCGCAGACGAGCATAGTCCCTCTGTTGCTAGCGACGCACAAGACGCGAAAACAGCATTCTCAATATCAAATGGAACGGGTATTCGACCTACACCACCATTTCCCGAAACAGTGGCTTGCTCGACATATGATGAAACCGTCGAAAAAAGTTTGACAAACGAGGTGGACGCACATTCCACCAAAGACCATCCGTACATTCCCAGTCAAAAAACAATTGACATCTTGGACGATAATGACATAAGTGATACGAAACCGTATAACGACATTCAAAATAGTGAGAATGATGGTGCTCATACGTCAATGAGTCAGTACGCAGGTAACGATGGTAACCTACATAGCAACGTTACTGCCGATACGTCAATGAAACAAGTCAGTAAAGAGGGGTGCCAAATTTCAACAAATGTTGGCAATAATTGTGTAACTTTCACGGAAATTTCAAACATAAAACGCAGCGTAAACGAAAACGCCGCTAAAAGTGATCAAGCACAAGAAAGAAGCAATCGATTACGCATCAGCCAATGCGGATTAAAGGCAAAATCGTCGCGATCTATCAGGATACGAAGAATACGACTGATACGGCGGAACCCCCACTTCAGATCGATAAGTGACGAAGAATTGCAGCTCAATAGAATGATGGCCGTTGTATTCGTCATCATCTGGATTGGCTACATTCCATATCCGCTTGTGCGTTTCTTGGATAAAAATGACACCACGATTAGCGGGACTGTTTATATCGCCACAACCCTGTTGCTGTACGTAGCGGGCTGTTTGAACCCCATTGTATACGGCGTAATGCATAAACGCTTTCGTGCCGCGTTCATTGAGATGCTTACGTTCAAGTTGATCAGTCTTAGTAAGATAGGTATTGTGCTAAACGACGGCACCAACTCCGATACCATCGACCAAAACGGAAGCGCTGATTTAAACATGCAAATTCGCTCGGAATGTCCGTAGTATTATAGCCGAATTCGTTTTAGCGGCGAAAGTAAATAATATAGTAGTATTTGGACAAGTACTGTAAATGACCAAAATGAATTTACAGCTTTTCTGAATTTGTATATTACTTTTAATATCCGAGTAATTATCAAAATAATGTAATCGTATGTGCTGTGCGGATATACCTACATATGACGTCACTAAATGTTTTGCCTATGCCAGTATTTTCAACGAAGACATTGATTGTCGATTATGAACATATATTTTCATTCGTGTATTAATTTATTGATAGGATAAGCTATTACTGTATTTATAATGAAAACAATCAGTTGGTAAAAGTATTTACTTTACACTACCAGCTTTCACCCCAATCGATGGGGCTTCATTAGGTGTATTCACCATTACTTTTTAATGTCGATTTTATTCTTTCGTGGTTATATTTTATGGTGCTAAGCATTGAAAATTACAAAGATAGTGGTATATCATGTTTATTATAATTTAAAAAATGTTTAAATTATTATCGTTATACAATATTTTTGTAATAATTGCCATATATTGTAAGCAAGAACTAATTTTGTATATTTTAACATTTTTTAAATTAGTTTAAGTACTGAGCTTTTTAAGTAACAAATTTGTTTCGTTAACTTTTGTCAATTGTTAATGTACAATAATTGCTTTAGGCCTATGTGTTTTTAATGTTTTTATATTGAACGCACCTTGGAGATGGGATTCAATAAACTATTACAAGCCTTTTTCACAATTGCTAAAAAAAGAAGAGTAATATTATTATTATTTATTGATGTACCCATCAGCTTTTATTTCGTGTTGAATCTGCCGAGAATCCATGGCAATCAAACAAAAGCGGGTACAAGATTCTTTATTATATCTTTAACTGTTCCCTGCTTTAACGATAGGCTATGGAGGTGTCCTCCTTCAGGTCCCCTCGAAAAACCTTAATGTAATTACCCCGATTCGACCGGGTTAGGCGAAGCTCTCCTCGAAGGGGATACTACTGATACAGAAAAATTATAGTTCAAAACTAATTGCCTATACTTTTGTTAAATAATCGAAGAGATTGTTAATTGAGACATGTTCTTGTTGTATGTATCAGTTATTTTATTGGTGCTCACGTGGTATATCTCATGGTTTGATGGACTAATAAAGAACACGTTAAAAAATTAAACATTGTAATTCAGAAAGCAATAATAACCGAAGCGGCTCAGTCGCTTTGATTCAATAACTAGTTTTGGGCTATTATTAGTTAATTACGTAGAATAATATACTTTATCTTCTTCATAAAACAATAAAAGATATTGTTCATGTTCACACGCATAGAAAATGAAATATTATTTCACATTATGTATAAATAATCATCCAGAAGTCTACTATAAGAAATTGAAAGTGGAAAGGAAAAGAGAAATTTCGGATGCACAGCTTATGAAATGACATCTACTGTTAAATTCACTTTATTGCAATATAAATGCTTGCAAGGCCATTAAAACTAGAAGATAAAGTAACAGGCTTGTTAGATCTTGCGAAGGCGGTTTGGCGCAGTGAAAACGCTTTGATTTCCCAACCTCGAGGGGTTTTTCTTCTTATATATACATACATACATACATACATACATACATACATACATATATACCTGTCTCTTATACACATCTAGATGTGTATAAGAGACAGATACAGTCTAGTACGGTATCCTCCTGGCCTAATCCGATAAACGAAATTATATTCTAAATATGGTATGAATTTAAACTATTAAATTCGATGTAGTTGTTTCATTATTTTCTATTTATATATATATATATATATATATATATATATAGGCCTATGACAAAAAACCATAGCATACTTATATAGTATTAGTATAGCTTTATTATTTGTCATTAACTTTTATAGGCCTATTCATACATTTCTTGTTATTTCTATAAACCAGATTTTATGACGCAGTTTTCATCGCAACTGAATCTGATTTTGAATATACAGTATGGCATTGCTTTGAATAAACCCCTGCCTTTGGTTTGCAATATAGTAGTATAATTCAACAATAATTCGTATCACGAACCATGGCTGTTTGGTTAAATTATATTAATATAAGATGATGACATACAGACCTGATCGATATATATCTTTTATAAATTAGAATTTTAGAACAAAGAGAATAATGTATTAATTCTGAATTGAATATTTCACCAAATAATTCGATCATTAATTGATGTTTGATTACATTGATAGTATCAACGTCGGCGAAGCAGCAGACAGACAGAAGGCTTTACTCTTTTTCCAGTTGACATAAGCTCTTCAAACACCAGTTTATGAGAATCATCGATGCTACAGCCGTCGTAAATCCTCTACTCGGCGCCGACTGTTTCAATATAAATATCGCCTATTGGCCATGCCCAGAACTTCGCAAACGTATTTTACTATATTTACCATGTAATGAAATAGTAATGCTTATTTACTTATCTGCTATTTCGGGCTTATAAAATCTAGCGGTCTGTCGTGATTTGAGTTCTAACCACGGTTTACGGGTCACTTCTCACCTATAACTTACTAGGCGTACTTAACCTCAAGTGCTCGCTTCTGAAGAGCAAGATTAAATTTATTTGAATATTAAATTTTAATGAAACGTTGATGTTTTTTAAATTTAAAAAGGTAGTCACGATGGTAATACAATTTCGATAATGATCATGATTAAAGCTAATCAATGATGATTATGAAAAGTATGATTAGGATTTTGATGATAATGAACGGAATGATGACAATAATAATGATGTAATATCGATTTTGGTGATGGTGACGATCACGATGATAGAGGAGATGATGCTGATAAATATAGTTATGATGATGATGACGACGATGGTGACGATAACAACGATGATGATGATGATGATGATGATGAAGGTGGTGATCATAACGTTAGTAAATACAAAACAACAACTTTGATGCCAAAATGCATACAAACCACGAATTTATATACCACTTTTTTTTTATTTGGTACAAATAATATTTTGTTCGCAATATAAAATTACACATATCAGATAAAATGACAGCCAATATGCATTCAAAAACAAAATAACAAAGTATATAATTTGGCAGATTTGTTGCAATGGTATGTAGATTGATATTAAGGCAAAATAAAACAAAATACACAAGCATACCTCAAAATTACAGATTCTGTGTTTGTGCCTGGGAAAACGTTAATAACTTTTAATTTGGAATCAAAATAAAAGTACAAATTATATGTATATTCTATATATTGATTTTAAAATCACAATCAAATAAAGTATATATTAAAATAAAATTTAAAATTATATGAACATTTGATAAATCTGTTTACTTATTATAATAAAAAAACAGTATTAAACTAAAAAGGTCCATTCAATATATCTATTTTAAAATCATAATGAAAATTTAAAAACAAATATTCACATTCCCCAATTATACAGATATATAAAATTATATTAAAAAACCATATAAACTATGCAAGTCAAACAATACATAAAATTTACGATGTAAATCAGAAGATTTATATAATTAAGCATATTCGAAGGCAACTCACATATTTGTGATGATAGTGTAGTACTATGAACAATTGTGTATTGCTCAAGTGCAATAATAATCATTAAGAACTTTTCATTAATATTGTTGATGATACCAAGCAATGATTATAGATACACGGCGGTGAGGGCGCTATTCATTCAATCAAACAGTAGTCCTAGCTTTTTATTATTTTGTAAATCTACACCTGCCTTTAAACATTTCCAATTAAAACATTATCTGCTATTTTGACTCAAAAACCAGCCTTTTATTGTTTTATATAATTTTTTACATGATTATTTGATGTACAGTATCTTAACTACCTGATATAGATAAATAATTCTCTATATTAAAGATTGATTTTAATTGCTGAAAATTATAATGAAAGATGCAAAAATAAATATGTATTTTTAAGTTTCCATAATAATATCTATCATATTATAAAACTTAATGTATTATATTTGTGTTAGAAGTTGGTACTAAATAACTGGCAGACATTGCTGTCAATCATTGACTTATTAGAACATGGAAAACTCTTGCCTTTAACTATTTGCACCTCACCATAGAATAAAACCAAAAATATAAAAATCCAAAATTATTTAAATCCAAGAAACTAAGGTCTACAACAAGAATCTGCACAAAACACTTTTAATTACGCCAAAAAATATAATAATTTGAATTATATTAGCTTCGATCATTAGATAAAGAATAAAGTGTTGTGTGATGTCAAAAAATGCCTATAAAATCTGAAAATACAATCAGCCCAGTAGTTGGTATATACATTTTGTTCATTGGAAGAATAAGTTCTGTATTTTTCTTTTTCTGTTAGCAACATGTTATTGTAGGTAAAATATTAAAAAAACAAAACAATCTAAGCACCCACTTCTAAACCGCTATTACTGTAGCAAGGACATTTCATTACTATCGAAAGAGTACTTTAAATTCATCCGCTAAAAATATGTTCTAAATTTGCAAACCGTTATTAATCAAACGTACAAAATCATAGCTATGTTATGTTTGCATAATCAAATTGCATTAAAAACAAGATGATTTGCAGAAATTTACAAAATACTTGCATACGAATGAGAGCACTTGATATTAGCCTGTGTGCAACTTTATTTTTTCTGCTTTTCTACGACCATTAAGCAGGCGAACACCGTCATCACCATCTTTGGATTCACCTCCATGATGTCTTCCGGAAGTGCATACACACGTGCTCCAATCTTACGTGCCATGGATATGGCGTACTGCGCATTCAGTAACAGATCCTATAGAAACAAGATATCAAAATGTTTTCAAATAAATTTGGTGCTGTAAGGCCAAACAAAATCTGAGTGTTGCAACTATTTTTGTCATAGAATATGCATAATTCATCCTACCATAGTGGGCTAATCCTAAAAAATATTGGGCAGAAATTACTGGTCTGTTTATTGTTTCAACACTAGATTAGATTAGAAATCTTTCTTTATTCTGGATACTCAGTCAGTATTAGTACACTGTTCTTCCCTGAGGTCCAGGGTATGATCTTAAACTACTTTAAATTAAAAACAGAATTGATAAAGAAATATATAAGTTTTTTTAATTTTCGTGGGCTGCTAACAAAAATCACTGTCGGGCCACATGGGGCCGCATTTTGCCCACCTGTGATCCAACTGATCGGCAGTCAGTGGGTGGGGCATGGTTACATAGATGAAATATTTATAGGACCTGTCCTAAAAGACACTGATGTTGTTGCTTACCTCATCACTGCTTGCTGATTTCTTGAAGTTTGAGTAGTCGATAGAATTTGGCTTGATAGCATCAATCAAGTCCAGTACTGGACTGCTGTCACTTATTACTTTGTCTTTGAAATTCCTAATTTTTGAGGTCTTGCCAGCCTCCTCAAGCTATTGACATAAAAGTATACAAATGGATGCAAGCATTATTTAAAAGTTTAGAGTGGAGCTACATAGCATAGTTGTTAAGATGCTTGCCTTCTAATCCCAGGGTCTTGGGTTCAATTCCTATGACAGCAGTACTTGTCTCACAACTAAAAACAACTCTCTTTCTTTAATCAATTTTAAAAGAATTTCAATCACATAAAAATATTTATAAAACATTTAAGGCAGATGGGCACAGAGTCCATCAACAGCTAGCCACATACGGATACAAAAACACTAGAAAAAGTATAAAGGGAAAACAAAGAACAAATATAAGCCTATCTTTAAGGGTCAATACAAAGTCAAAATACTATTTCTGAAGGTACCCAGTGAAGTCATTTGTTTTACATGATAATAAAGGGAATTCCAAGATATCAAGAATCTGTTAAAAAAGGAAAATTTGAATATATTAATTCGAGAATGAGGAACTGAATAACTATCATGAGATGCAAAGCGAGAACAATATTGATGAGTAGTTGAGATATATATGAATCAATGTCAATTTTGATTTTACACTCCCCATCATGTTAAAGAGGTTGAGATCACTATTGTACCTTCTTCTTTCAAGTATACTTAATTTCAGTCATCTAAGACAGTCTTCATACTGTATAAAGGTCATAGTTATAATTACATATCATTCTGGTTGCTCATTTTTGAATTTTTTCAATCATGATTTTTTCTTTTATTTTATGTGGACACCAAACCTGACTGGCACAGTCAAGTTTACTCGCAACATTTGCACGATATAATACTTTTAATGTAAACTGATCGTAATTCTGAAAGTCCTATAAATAAAAGCTGACAACCTATTTCCCCACCAGCTCCACTCCCTAAACCTCATAAAGAGACTTAGTTTAAAAAGCATCGTCTATCCTGTAATTGACGAGTTACTCGCTGTTGGATATTAATGAAATAAAAAAAATAGGAGAATAATTAGATAAATATTTTCTTTAAATGTTTACAGGCTAACTTTACCTTTGAGTTGACCCATGACACAATGTCGTTGTCTGTGATCGTGTTATCAGGCCCAGCAAGCTTCTGCAGCACTGATACTGTGTACGCTCGCATCAGCTGCCAAACCATCGCTGAAAACAAATATATTTACACTTATTTTAGCCATATATTACATTCACTCAACTTGAAAAGGCCTTGCCATGCAATACCATTAAGCCGAGACATTTTTTTTAGCGAACATTCTGACTGCCAATAATTGTGATTTCGAATAAAAATAAAATTATATTTTTGGCCAGTTAGAGCCACAAAAAATTGAAATTCCAGAAAAACTTTAACAAAAAAAGTTGAGCGCCATATACGCCAATGCAAAATACATTACAAAATAAACTTTGTTAAATGTATATTTAAGAATGCTTTGATCTTTAGTTTATTCATAGCTATGTCACCTACTAGGGGTAATGTTTTGATTGGTCAAACACTTTTGGTAATTGCGCATATAAGCTTACAAATATGGATAATTTTTCATTCCTGATGATGAAATAATTAATGTCAAAATGTTGAATGCATGTAGACACTTGGAGTATGTATTACACTATCTTGTTTCTTCTGCTTCCTTATCTTTAATACTGTGGAACACTGATCAAACTATCAAACATGTGACACGCCTAAATATAGTCATGATGACATCACATCATGACTACATATAGTCATCATGTGCCTAAATATAGTCATGATGACATCACATGATGACTATATATAGTTATCATGTGCCTAAATATTGTCATGATGACATCACATGATGACTATATATAGTTATCATGTGCCTAAATATAGTCATGATGACATCACATCATGACCATATTTAGGCACATCATGACTATGGCTATGTTCTCAGGATCTGGATCCTGCTAACCGTTAGCTGCCGTGCGTCCATCCGAGTAAATCCCGATCCGGATACCAAAAAATATGATGATCGAATCACTGGCCAATAAGAAACTGGAAATTGTAAACGCGTACGTGTGATTGGTTGATGATAGAAACACGCCCAACTTGCTAACCGATAGCACTTGCTAACCATTAGCGTTTTCCGAATACTGCTAATGGTTAGTGCTAACCGATCGGCCGTTCTCAGGCTGGTGCTAATGGTTAGCGCTAACTGTTAGCGCATGATCCGGATACTAGGGCTCTTGTGTGAACCAGTCTAAGATAATTATGGGCATACAGCATTTTTTTTTTTAAAGAAAAATTGATAGTGTGGACAGAGCTTAAGTCCCTGGTAGGCAAAGCAATAACTTACCGAGTGTGAGCACCTGATTGCCATCATAAATATCTGAGCCACCAATTCCAACTAGAGAGAACTTTAACTGCTTTCCGAGATCCACTGCATAGTTACAGTTCTCTAATGCTTTCATGGCTGAACCTTGTTTTGCAAGAGCGGCAGGGCCGTTCACTTTGTCCCAGTTCACAATTCCGGGTTTCACTTCATCATAAAGCTGCAAAAGTGCAATTGAGATATTTGTTTATATTAAAGTTAGTTGATAGATAATATCAAATGATCAAAAAGCATGTTTTACGCTCTGTCCTTAACTTTCAAACGTTATGTCAAAATACTTTCTGTGCCCATTTGGGTATGATTTGACATCATCATGCTCATCATATGTGGGCTTAAGTAGCTATGTAAAGTTGTTAAGAAGTATTATAGAGTCGAAGAGCATTACAGAGAGATGAGGCAGCTCTCAAAAAGGCTTGGTCAACGGATTTCTTATGGAAACGGATCACCAGCACCTTCATTATTGTTATCATTACTACCATCATTACTATCAGCATTAGCATCATCAATAACATCATCATTACCTTCAACACAATTTTAGTCATCATTTCAACCTCAATATCAACAATCACATCATCATAGAATAGAAATCTTTCTTTATTCTGGATACTCAGTCAGTATTGTTACACTGTTTTCCCTGAGGGCCAGGGTATTATCTTAAACTACACTTTGTTACAAAATAAAATTAAAAGAAAAATGCATAAAAATATAAAAACAGTATATATATCTGTCTCTTATACACATCTAGATGTGTATAAGAGACAGCGTGTGATTGGTTGATGATAGAAACACTTTACAAGGCTTAGAGGCATTGTAAAGGCATGAAGCGCTATATAAGAACGACATATTATTATACATATACACACACATATACACATACATATATAGATTATATAAATACAAGAAACAGAAAAGAAAAAACAAAATGGGAAATTAAATGAGATTTTTGAAGGATTGTAAGGAAAGTGAATGACTATTGCTATGAAGGTCTGATGATAGATTATTCCATAATTTAACAGAACGATATTCAAATGTTCTTTTTCCAAAATCATTTCGCCATTGTGGTAAGACTAAAGTGTTTTTCAATTTACTTCTTGTATTTATGCTATGGTAAGTATCAATTAATTTGTAAAAATTAGTTAAATATCCAGGAACAGTGCCCGATAAGCATTTAAATGTCATTAAAAGAATATTATGTTCCCATTGTTGGTTTACGTCCTTCCAGTTAAGGGATTCCATAAGGTCATTAATAGGTGTTCTAATATCAGCATGCAAAATAATTCTGGCTAGTCTATTTAGTAAAACCTGAAGTGAATTAAGGTGCGCAGCTGTGCAATTGGACCATACAGTACTACAATAATTGAAAAAAGGTAATACAAAAGAATTTACTAAAAGTCTAAGAGAAGAATTTGGTAAAAAATATCTTAATCTACAAATAACACCAATGCGTTGAGAAATTTTGGAGCAAAAATTTTCAATATGATTATCCCATGTAAAGAAAGTATCAAAGGTAATTCCTAAGTATTTAAAATTATCATACTTAATATCACTCACCATAACCCCCCTCTCCCACCCCTGCTATGTATGGAAAGCAAACCAAACAGACAACCCTAAAAGCCCACACTATAATTAGAATGATGGATTTTAATTACCTTGAATAAAACCAGTCCATTTTTAAGATCAGTGTAAAGATAGTTGACATAAGGTCGCACACCCAGACTGTTCATCCAATTACGGAAAGCTATAGCAAAAAAGTTAAAAATATTAACAGCAATAACAGTAATGATTAATAGAAAAATTATGCTTAAAAAAAATTTTGTTTCGTCTCCAACTTGAAGTCATTTTCAAGTTTAAGTGATTAAAGTGATAGTAATTGTTATTGTCGTGATGGAATAAACAATAATTGGATTTGCGTCAGGATAAACATGGTATAGGTGTAAATTTTGCTCTACCTGACGTGGAAATGTACTGAATACACAGTAGGTCCCACCCGAGAACAACTTGCGATTTTTTTTTTCGCATTTGTTTTCAAACGTACTGTGTATTCAGTACATTTCCACGTCAGGTAGGGAAAAATTACCCCTATACCATGATTAAAAATGAGATATAAAATTATAAAGCTTATAATCAATAAAGCTAAAAGGTCAAAGTTTAAGAGTAATTTTTCTATTCATGATTCATTCTAAGCATACTCTTATTCTTAGTAACAACTTTATTGTTTGTTGGAATGAATATGAATATCTGATTGAGAAATAAAGTAATTGTTCTATACATATTATTTTTCTATCCAACGAATGTTTCCAACATATCGCCTTCAGTACCAGTGGTGGCGGCAGTCCCCATGACTTCACACCAGAGATTTGATTTCAGAACCTTGACCGAGGCTGACACGGCCCCTTGCTTTCTATTTAATAAACTTATATAAACTTACTTTTTTCTTCTCTGGTTTCTTC
The DNA here is from genome assembly GCF_011630105.1 of Anneissia japonica. Taxonomy (NCBI): domain Eukaryota; kingdom Metazoa; phylum Echinodermata; class Crinoidea; order Comatulida; family Comatulidae; genus Anneissia; species Anneissia japonica. The sequence goes on from NW_022727891.1 coordinate 21,287, forward strand.
ATAAACCTCGCCTTCTTCATCTGGAGGATCCAATGCTGGGTAATTGTTGAATAAGTTAGCAACAAATGCGGTGTTCAATTTCGCGTTACCTTTTACAACATCCTGTAAAATGCAATATCGCAAGTTATCATAGCTGAAAATAACTAATATTGGTTATTATGAATGTATCAAGTGAAATATTATTTTGCACATTTCCTGCATGTCATGGATCAAAGCATTTTATATGGCAGATGTACAACCTCCCAAACCCTATGGCAGTAAATTAGTTACACTAAGTGGGCTGAAATACTAAAATTCACCATAAGTTTTCATTGAAATAAGGTTTTTGTTGCGCATTCTTCACCATTTTCAAACCCTCCAGGCTGAAACCAGCTTTCGCACCTGTCTAGGTATCGAAGTATGCTACTTGTAAACGATATACATGGTACAACTTCCTTGTCCTGGATCACCAGCATTGCTTGTGAAATTGAATTTGGAATCTTAGTTAGTTAATCAACCATATATCTTTACAAAATTATGATTATTATTATTTATTTATTCTTTCTTTATACTGTAGGCACTTTCAGTACTATTACACTGATTTTCAAAGTGGTACAGTTTAAACATAACAAAAATATATACAATATAAATATATAAATATACACAAAAAATAAACCAAGCAAGAGAAGAGTCAATGAAATACATTTATGTAGTAATACTGTTTTGAAATGAATGTAACAACATATATTGAAAGTTAACGTTTTAATTCATTAGGAAGTTCATTCCACATTATTCCAAGTTGGGATGACTAGATTGTTATTTGTTTGGCTCTGTGTTCATTTAGTATTGGTACTATTGTTGAAAATAAAATTTGATGTCAGATACTGAGAAGCGTAACCTTTTAAATATTTGAAATCATAAGTAATTTTTCATCCTAACTAGCATTGAGTACAGTACTTATATATATTACATAACAGAAGTCTTAATATCTGCTGAACAACTCTTATTTTGACTATTGGATCATAAAAATTGGATCATCAGATATCTAAAAATAATTGTTTTGTTGGTTTGGTTACCTTAGGTGTGATGAAAGCTCTGCATTTCATCTTGTCAGCATTTTGAAGCATCTTTTCAGCTCTTTGTTCATAATTCTGAAACACACACAAGAAATGGTTTTATAAAAAACTTGAGTTATCTTTTTGAAATTATCATATCATATTGTATCAATTATTTCTCCTTCGTAAAAACAAAAAAACAAAAAAACAAAAAACATAATTCAATGAGGTAGGATTATAAAAGTATCATAAAAAGAATAACAAAAGAAATGAAAGAAATATATCAGAATGTCTTCGTCTTTATAATTTTCTATTTTATTGTTTTATCTAAAGTTAGTTAGTAGATCCTACTACTTTTCATCAGTCCCTCCTTTGGAACGACCAACAAGGGAAAAAATGTTTTGGTATGGTGGTAGCATTGATGAGGGAGGTGACTTACTGGTCCCATTGGTACTGGATCCAAATTCAAATCCTTTGGAGCTATCTGTCTCAAAAGTGTTGTATAAACCTCTGAATCCATAATGTCACCACTGAAGTTTTTAATACGTCTTGGGTCCCCTACAATGACAACATCAAACATTTGGATGAAATGCAATTGCAATACTCAATATATGATTTTAGAGACTTACATCTAGAAGAGAGGTTAATTTTAAGCATGAAATGAATGATTGACAGTTGCAATAAGTGATTAATCTGCTACTGGCCATTTTTGACCCCACTACATCAATCAATCAATCTTTCTTTCTGTCACCTAGACAGAAAATGTATTCATGTAATAATAGGTCTCTGGCCCTTTTAGATGTAGAGCCTGGTGGATAAGATAGAGTAACCCACTAAGGCCTAAAACTTATTTTTTAGTGTGGTCCTTCTGGTGGTGAACTGGGGAGTACATAATCCCCTACCATTTTCTGAAGAGTGTACTGCGTTCTTTAATGTGTACATGGGCCATAATGTACACAGGACCAACAGCTGAAATGTCTCGGTGCACTATACCCTCCAGCTGAAACACAAGGAGAGGCAGCGATGGGAATTAAACCGAGGACCAAGAGACCTCCACGTTTCAGTGCACACACAGTGGCTACCACCAGTTTAGCCGACTGAGCTAAGCTACTCAGGGAAAAGAAATTATGTCTAAAATTAAACAAGTTGAGCTAGAGCATTAGTTAAATAAGTGTTTACAAATTTAGTGCAATTTAATCAATAAATAGTCTCTAATCTTAAAAGACAATAAAATATTATTTATTTATTCACATTATTTACAATTGTAATCAGAGGGTAGAAAGTAGTACCTGCTTGCTCTAATTGATAGTTGACCCATCGGATAAGGAGTTGCTCTGGTGACAATGTCTTAAGTATTGATGGATCCTCTCCCTCCTGTAACAGTCTTATGAGTCCAGGAATCTCCTTTAAATCTATCTTAGCAAATAATCCAATCTATAAAAAGAACATAAAAAAACACCACTTAAAGACCATGACTCCACAGATAAAATTTACAGTGTGGTATATGCCCCTGAAGACCCACTTGGAATCCCCACTTGGAATCAACATATAGACCCCTTAAATATCATATAGCCCCACTGTCTATGTTAACTATTTGCACAGAGCAAGACAATTAAGTGGTAAACGCCCTCTATTGACAATTGTACCATCACTACAAGATCACTATTATTACCAGAAGCAGGATTGCCCTCACCATTACCACAGACGTGTTGACTGGTGTAATGATGCAACCATCACCACAAGATCACCTACAGTACTTATAATTGCCACCACCAACAAAACCACTATCACAAAGTTGCCTTACCCTGCCACCACCAACAAAACCACTATCACATAGTTGCCTTACCCTGCCACCACCAACAAAATCACTATCACAAAGATGCCTTACCCTGCCACCACCAACAAAACCACTATCACAAAGATGCCTTACCCTGCCACCACCAACAAAACCACTATCACAAAGATGCCTTACCCTGCCACCACCAACAAAACCACTATCATAAAGTTGCCTTACCCTGATGATCTGCCAGAGCAGACCCAACACCAAGTGTCCGGTTCCTTTGATCAAATCTTCAGCACCAATATTCACAATAGAAATTCCAAGAGATAAAGCAGAGTTCAAAGCAAGCGTCTGGTTTTCATGCTTTTTAAATACAGTTAACTTTTTGGTATTCATAGCTCGTTCATCCACAGTTCCCGGAGAGGAATTATTTATCATTTTACTAATAAAAAGAAAGCATAAATAAATTGTTGATTAACTTAAAATACAATAAAAATAAACCTTCAATGACCATTTTGTTATTAAATATAGAACATCTGTTATGACTATGGGAAGTACATAATTAGAGCCAGCTAGTATCAACGAGAAAAACAACGACAAAGTTAAAGAATATGGCATGATTTTTTACACTCAAAAACAAGTGAAAGAATTATTAAAATAATCATTGCATTTGTTACCCAACAACCCAGAAGAAACTGTGCAAGTTCAGTAATTTAATCAATTTTATTAATCTTTTTAAACAAAATAAACAAGTAGCATGGAGGCTGAAACCCTTGAAAGTATTGGTGTATTTTAAATACAAGAATTACAGTCCTATTCAACCCATTAATATTCTTCCTATTTTATTATTACTGTACTATCTCAATTATTGAGGTGAAGGATTACCAGAAGAGGATGCCATCTTGGACTTTGGAAAACAGGTCATCGTCCTTCTCATTGATTGGCAGGTAGGACTCTAACATCTCATCATTTTTCAACTGGCTATTAATGTAATCTAAAAGAAAGAAAAAAAAACTAAATCAGGTAATAGTGTCTTTAAAAGATAATCAAGACGAAGACAAAAAATGTTTACCAGCAGCTTATAAATAAGTATGATAATATACAAAGTAACAAATATCTTAGTCAATGGGTCAGAAAGTCAATAAATGAAAAGATTATAAGCAAAACTAAACAAAGTTAATCACCACTACACACACACACACCCACACACCCACACACACACACACACACCCACACACACATACATATACTGTATATATATATGCATACTCATTCCTTATTTACTCCATTTATTTATTTATTTATTTTTACAAAATTTTATGAGAAAAATACAATATAAAATGCCCTACATGGATAACCAAGCAAAAAACTAGCGAGGGTTCTCCAAGATATCCTAAAACTTAAAAACTGCAACATTACATTAAATTAAATAGGTTTTAGAAGATGAATAAAAAAAAAATTGTTAAAAAATAATATACGACATTATGAGGATAACAACATTCAAACGGGATTTTCAAGGAGTTAGATCATGAATGTAATGAAGGAAGTAAGCAGTAACAAAAAAACCCACCAAAATGGGGAGTGCCTGGTTTAATGATTACCTTAATGTAATTTTTTATTGGTTATTAGTATTCCCATTTCCCTCTCTCCTTTGTTCCTGTGAGGATTGGAAACTCAGTTTACATTCCCTGGCTGTAGAACTAATTCCAAAGTGATGGTCTAAATCACATGAATCCATTGATGCATGCTCCAAATCCAAATAACCATGGAAATCATTGGTGTAAAAGATTAAGTTCTTGAACCACTAAAGTGTTTCCAGACTGGTATACCCCACAAGAACTCATTTCATATCATTTACATTCATCTTTTTAAAAAATGGAATTTCACTTCAATCAAATTAAAGCAGAGACAATTGGACTTTTGCTATGTATGCATATTCTTCTGTTCTGACTTTTATTTATGTATTTTTTTTTTGGTATTTGTATTTTGTTTTGAACCATATTTGAAGCAAATTTTGCTACAGACCGCAATTGGGACTCACACACCTTCTTCTGGGAAAACATTTGGACCTATTTGGAATTTTCACAATTGTACAACTAATTATTGCTGTACCAGTAGGCCTAGACTTCAATCATTATTTTTGTAATATGATCATAAAATCCTAGCAACAATTCTGTTTCATTGCTACCTTTCTACTACCGAATATCATCATCATCAGGTGACTTTGACTTGTGGGAAAGGGAGATGGCAATGGCGTATCTAAGGGTGCATGCACCCCACCCCCAACAAAATATTGTACCCCCTTCATAGTTGTTGTACCCTCCCCTTACCCACTGGAGATTTTGAAGCAAAATAATTATGCTAAATTACATAAAAATCACCATATACCACTCTATTTTGCCAGCTAGCATCCCCTCACTTTATCGAGTCCTCCCACTTCACCTTCCAGCCCCCTCATCAGCACCACCCAATTTCAATATCTGGCAAATGGGAAATGACTGGCAATATGCAAATTAAGGACATGGTAGCAGTAGCCTATTATTTTTAGGAGACCTTGAGGAAAGAACCATAAATACTCTATAAGATAGTGAATACAAATTTACTATCATGACCCATAAAACCACTACAGCAGTGTTTGCGATGATTGAAAACTATTTCAAAATTCTTTCATCAACACTGAGTCAAATAATTAAAATGCAGGTATGTTCTCTATATAGTTTTATATAGCAAACCTTTGAAGGTTGATAGAAAGGAGACAACAATGGATTAATAATATTACCACTCCTATGATGTCATACACTAGAAGGAAGTTGTAGAACAAAAGGCAACAAAGGAAATAATCATACTGCACTCTAAAATTGGCATTTGAAGAAGTATAAAAATGAATGCTAAGAAGAATTCATTATAGAACATAACAACATGGTGGTATCAGAATTAATTAAATTATGGAGTGGATGGGATGGATTTTCACCACATTTAAGGACAAATAAGGTGACAATCTCTTGATTACTGGGATTATCTTGAGCTTTTAATTCCCTGTGTTGAACTATTCATCCACTGGTTGGACAGACCTTTTTAATCCCCTGTTGGAAAGCCCTTTCATTATCATTCAAAGTATATACACATCCAGGATATTTGTTCAGTGTGAGGATATCCTTGATAGTGGATTAGAGGCCTTCCTCTCTTGCCATATATGTACATACAATATTCCTTGGTTTATCTCAAGCACATTGTAATATTACTACAGTAAGAATTGTGTACATTTGTTTCACTCAAATTTTACAAACATTCCAAATCAGGTCAATGAAAGTCAAGTAATCATCACTGGTATTTAAATGATTATCGTTATTGATTTCGGGTTTCCTGAGTAGGTATGATTCAACTTGAAGCATAACAATCACTGATGTGTATATAAATGGTAGCACTGTGCATTATCTGTTTTCAACCAGGAATGTAAATTTCTACTGTTATAATTTATTTATATAAGAGCATAAATTTGAAATAATAAATAAATTAAAATATTTAAATATATATAAAACACTCTACTTCTTATGTATGACAATCAGCACATTTAAATCTTTTTAGCTATCTTAATTTTCAGTAACACTATATCTATATCCTGTTTATAGTTATTATACACATTTCAGAGTGGAAAAAGATAAATACTGTATGAAATATGTATTTAGACACATTTTCAGGAATTGTGTCTAGATTTCATTATTCTGAATAAAACACATTTGTGTACAGAAACAGCAAAATTTTGTACTTCAAATATATTGGTAAAAATAATACATTATGTTAAAATTAAAGGGAAAATTTGTATGGTGATTAAACTTTACTTTAAATAGGTCACTACATGATAAAAATAATATGTTACTGGCCATTTTAAAACCAAGAGTCAGCTTCTGAAACTAAAAGTGAAAATCATTTCAAAAAATAATATGCAAATGTAATTTATGCAAATGATAAAAAGTAGACTTTCTACTCATCAGATGAATCAGCATCTTAATCTTGCTGCATAATTATAAATCACATTTGATAAAGATTAAAAATTTCCTGGTAGATGCTCAATGACCCAAATATCTGTGATTTCAATGCTATTTCTCAAGATTCCTAAGTTCACAATTTCCTTTTTAGGCTAAAATAACCCCAAAAAAAAAAAACAATAGTGACTCAACATGCAACTTAATAAACAATTTCTTTTTGAGTAAAATATTTGGTCATTCAATTCACACAAATGCAAAATAAGCTTTAGGAAACCTACAGCCTATGCTTCAATTGCTTGTTTACCTTTTAAGGTGATTTGAACATGTTATGTATTTCTAGTTTTTCTTTTGTGATACCCTTCACTAGCTGACTTCAAGGAAACAATAATACAGAAGTAAAAACCTGCAAATATGAATTTGCGGGTTAAGTTTCCGTGAGATTTTTGCTTGCTTGTGTGCGGCGGTCCTAATAATCAAGAAACCCCCCACTCCCCAAACTTGGGGGAGCTGACTTTGGACCATTAAAAGGTTCAAAGACTCAATAGGACTTTTTAAAATTCAGTACAAAAGATGAAATGGCTTCTCTACTAATAATAGATATGTTATTGTAATTATGCATAATTGCAGCAAAAAATTACTGACGGCATGTTTATTAACAGTAGTTACTTATTACTTTTGCTAGATTGTCTGGAAAAACATATGGTTGCATCGGAAAAAGGTCAACGTATTTACAATCACTAAAACTTCATTTATTTTAATACAATTAAATAAACAGTCAAGAGTACAAACCTACATAAATCTTTTAAATGGAATCTTAAACAAGTCCTAAGGAATTAATTTTAGTTTCATAATACTTTAAATAATTTAGAGCTCCATTTAGAATACAGAGTATCATAAACATTTTATAAAGCTATTAAATAGTTTATAATTCTTTAAACATAAAATGAAAGACAAAAAGGATCATAAAACAATAAAAAATTATTGTACAGTAAATCAAAACTCTCTTTATTACTCTTGCTTTTACTGTATGGTTGTTCTGTTTAATAGTCTCGCTCCACCTGTAAGAACTTTTTTTTATGCTACTGTGCTTGTTTGTTCATTAGTATCGAGCATACTGTACTGTATGCTAACTTGTCATCATTATTAGTTTTGCTAAAAATAAACTTGCTGGTGACAGATTCTCAATTACAGAACTAAAATATGGATTAAATTTCCACTTATTAGAAAATCCTTGCAAATCCAAAACCAGCAAGCTTCATGGAACTTAATATTATAAATGTGAAATTCAATAACAATTCACCTATGTGATGGATGCTAAGAAAATTTTCTCTTCAATATCCAAACGAGATAGGACAAAGCTAATTTTATGTTATTCAGTATTCATACTGTGTAACACAAATTAGTCAGTTACTTAATTACATAATTAAAAAGTAATTAGGAGCCTCAGTTTGAGTAATTATGTATGCAACATACAAAAACAACACACAAGAATCCTTCATCTTGGAAGCAGTAGGCACAGTGGTTGACTGAAGTTCTCAATGTCATAGTCTAAGTTCAACTCCTTGGAGTGACTTTTGCTCTGTGTTTTGGCAAAGCGCATTACCTTTAGTTGTCTCTCACCACCCAGAAGCATAGTATATGGTAGGGTCAAACAACAATGAGCTATTTTTACTTGAAACGTTGTTAGAAAAAAATTATCCTCAATCCTATCCTCCACCATCATTACACTGTGTTACACAAACACAATGAGAAACATCTGCTGTACATGATTCCATACTAAATATTAGCATCTCGTGAATGAGATCACATGATTGCCGAGTTAATGATGTACTGTCATCAAGTATAAGGTGTGAATTGCTCACGAGATCATCAGCCAAACGCGACAATCTGCTCATCGACACAGATTGCTATCAAGCAGCTCATATTATTAACGCTAGATTGATGGACAACGTACCAGGCTTATTTTCAACTGAATGACCAACAATATTGGAAAGATAAATCCAAAACTAGAATGCATAATACAGTTGATAACTTACAATCCAAAACAATGAAGAATGGAAATAATAAATCAATGGGTGTGGTATACTAAGATACTCAATATAAATCTAAATTGAAATGCTCAAGAACTTAACACAAGACTCCTCTTTAGAAAGATAAATGACAAAAAAATAAATTCACAGAAGTGTATATTTGAGCGAATATATGTACAATATTCTGTGAAATGTTTTCTTTTCATAAAGGAAGATTGTCAAGATGCACTTACCAACAAACGCAACTTTTTCTTCTTCGGAAAAAGAATGAGTTATTCCCTCCACATCAGACGTACCACCTTTGGACACGATTCCACTTTTCTTAGAAATGGCGACCTTAAACTTGGAAGATACTTGGTCATCCTTGAGCGTTTTATAAATCTGTTGTGACGGCATAGTGAGAATAAAAAAAATGCTATTAGTCCTTCACAAAAACCTACTAGATATTGTTCTACAATTTATAAATTCACTTTCAAAACCAAGCAATTGAATGTGAAAAGCTGAGATGCCTGGTATATACATGTACCTATCAATGATCAAAATTTGTGACGGACACTCCTTTTATACCAAATAGGTACCAGGTGTCCTAAACAATAAATTGGCAAATTCTTTGGTATGCTTGCGGCCCTAATCAAATTTCTAAGACTGAAGGGATAATTTGGACTCAATTTACAAACCTAAAAATATTTCCATTGATTCACTTCTTTATTTTTGAAGATAAATTTTTTTGCAAGAAAGGTGGGAATTTGAGTCGGGATGCCGTGCAAACCGTTAAGAGAAATTAGACATCCTGGCTAGCAGCCCAGTGTGTCCAGCGGTGTCGAGGGATATGTGTTAGCGGCAGTGGATGTACTGCAAACGTTATTTTTATACCCCATACTATTACCTTAAGCATTATATTTCTGTGCTTATTAGGTCAAGTAAACTGAAAATCGACAGGAAGGTGATAAGTTTGTATAAACAGCTACTACCTGTGAATTCACAAGGTTTCCATAGAAACAACTACACAGGTACCGTACTGTAAATGTCACAGACAATAGTGTTTGTGATAATGGTAATCAACAAAGGACTATCTATAAATTTGCATTTATAAATAGCAATTAACCGAGAAATATATTAATTTGAGTAAAGTGGATTTCGGCCTTATATGATTGCAGTTACTCCAGGATGCATAGTTTTTGGGCAAAGCAGTCTGATCTTATGATTTCAAAGATCACACCCTATGATGCTTCAGTATTTACGCAATTCTAAACTCTTTTTACGATGATGGCATCTTCCTTTCGGCTTCTACGAAATGATGGTGAATATTCAGTAGATTAAAATGACAACATGGTTTCAACTGTACCTCCAGAAACTCATTAAATTCAATTGTCCCATTTTCATCCTTGTCTAGTTTGGTTATCATTTCTCGTACTTGGTACCCTGCCAAATCAAACCCAGCTTCCTTCAAAGCTTCACCAAGTTCCTCAACTGAGATGTGGTTGTTGTGATCAATATCGAACTAAAAGAAAATACAATGATAACATTCAATTTAAAAATCCCAGTGTCTGTATTTTTTCGAAGGCGTTTGCACAATAAATATATAAAAAATGTCAAAATAATACACCAGGCCCAGGGGCAGATTTAGGGGATGGGGCACCTGTGATGCACCTCCCTCCCCCTTATATCACAAAAAAAAGAAAAAAAAAATTACACCCACAGTGTTTAAGTCTTCTTTTCCTACCAAAAACATGTTTTCAAAGATTATGTTCGAGATGTTCGTTGAAGAGGCACTAAAACCCACAGCTGTGAGTAGATGAATTATTACAAATTATTATTAAATAATAAATAAATTATTATTATTATTATTAATACATTTCATAGTTGCATATTGCAGGTACCATGTATATTAAAATTTCTTTTAAAAGACATACACCTATTTTTTTTTTTATTTATTTGTTACTGAAAACTACCATGCTAGATAGTCAAAATCGACTCAATACAACCTCATATTCCTCAAATGTGCTGGGCTT
>NW_022727891.1:32156-34913 GCF_011630105.1 Anneissia japonica
ACACTGGGCCTACGGTTTATAGTCCTTATCCGAGAAGACTTGTTCTACCACCAGAACCATAGGCGAGCGTGCCGTTCGAACCAGCGCCGATATTATGGCTAATGCTTGCGGCGCCTTTGCTAACCGCTCGGCCATTCGACTCACCTCAACTGGCAGATCATAACATAGGGGGCATAGACACAAAAATTATGTCTACAGTATGCATATCTTAATATTCAAATGAATGGGAGATAAAGAAACAAGAAGTGCATTTTGCACTGAATGTTAAGTAGGTCTGTGTTTGCTTGAGCAGCTTGGACATAATACTTAGACTTGTAATGTGCTGGAGACTGACATATTATTACAACATTTGAGAGAAATTCCTGGCAAATACATTTGTCTAGACATAAAATTGGAAATTGGTTTAAATAAATGAGGAATGCTTGATAAAATTGCATCAAGAATTTTACAGTAGTCGAACAAAAATAGTACCAAACATTCCATGTTTTTTATTGTGCATGTTTAATTGGTATGTCATAACTGGAAATGATGTTGGATGGTTGTTGGAATAAAAAATAGGGCAGTGGGCTATGTTTAATGCCCTATACTGCTTTACTGTATTATGAAATTATCTACATGGGATTCGGTTATAAGGAAATGTGTGGTGTTGTATTTTTTTATGATTTACCATCTTTAACTGGCAGATCATAACATAGGGGACATAGACACAAAAATTATGTCTACAGTATGCATATCTTAATATTCAAATGAAAAAATAATACAGATTCAAGCTTGTTCAGCTAGTTAGTTCATCTATAATTTCATATATGTTTAAAAAAATATTTATAAATTTATGAAAAATCTGAATAATTAAAACAGCATGCTATTATTTCTTGTGTCATGTTTTGCATATTGGTACAGAGTTTAATTTCTATGCAAAACGAAAAAAGGAAGGGAACAGATCTAAGCAGTTGAAGGATACTGTAGTCAATTCACATTATGCATTTAGACTATGCAATATAAATGAGTCAGCTCAATATTAAACAGCAACAACCATTCACTGGTACTAGTACCTCAAACATCTATGAATGCACGCTTTAGGTATTTTATTATTTTTAAATTCCAAACAGATACACTGTGTGGTTTAATATATCTTACATTCAATTACAATAATTTAACCATTTTATGTATGTCTAAAATAAATTGGAGCATTTGGAGTACACCATTTAAGCCTAATATCAGGCAAACAGGGGTTTAAAAATTTAGATTGAAGATGATAATTATCACTCTGATAAATGTATGAGTAAACCTAGGCATTCACTGGATCATAAGAGAGTCCTGTACAGTATGACTGTTGTAAGACAGATCCAACTCCACCACCTGCGAACGCTAAACGATGGCGCACTCCATTTGCTGATTGTCGGTAGCAGTCTGAATGGAGCGTCATTAAAAACAATTTGATGCAAGTGCATCGTGGTATTGCATTTTTCATAAAAGTGAATTGGCTGACAGCAGTTGAGCACAGAGAGTGAATGACTTTGGTCTATGTGAGCTGGAAGAACACTAGAAATCGAGGAATTCTGTACTGTAGACGTGAAAATATGACATCAACTAAAAAGAGAAGCATTGCGCCCTGTGGCTTTACCACTGTGCCACCAATGTGTAGGATAGGGAAGAGGTGTAAAATCAAGTTATAATAGATTACTATTACATCCACTAGGATGTCACCAAGGACTTCAGCAAAAATCTATTGAATCTGGTATTTTCTCATTATAATGTGCTGATTCAGGCGGACATAAAATCAACAAAAGTTGTTGCTCTTTCTGTTAAACGGACAAAGGGGTCTATGATGCATGAATTTAAAATACCATTTTCAAGGGTATAACCAGGTATAACCAACCCGTATAAAGTCAGGCTACATTACAATAGAGTATACATTAACACAATGATAATATTTGTTGCATTAATGTGTATTAGTACTGATGTAATCAGTACTAATACACATACTACTGATGTAATCAGTACTAATACACATTTGTACGGATTAATTTGCATTACATCATCTTAAACAATGGACCAGGTAGATTACTGGTATTCATTTTCAGACCACTGCTATTTAACCATGGTTACAAATTATTACAGCTTTTTGAAATCAGAATTTGGTTATGGGGGGTGGGGGGTCGGCATTTGAAAATCAATATTTATTTATGCCTAATATTAGGCGACGCTCTTCAATTATAAACTGTCACCACAGGGAAAAGATCTAAGAATTACTGACTCAAAATTTCAGGTTTTTAATTTCTCATCATTATCTGTAGTGTGCAAACATTAAAAAAATATAACCCAACCCAATTCATTTGCTGGGCTGGCAAGTGACCCAGACTGCATAACTGCACAATTTAATAAGTTAGCAAACAACTCACTCAAACAATACAATAGATTGAAAGGCAATAAATGCAACAAAGATATAAATAGACAGATAGCTATATCTATATTTTACCACTGTGTAAGTGTACCATCAAAACTGTCATCTGAAAGCTCAGTAAAATAGCCAGCTAATCATAATAGGGATAGGCATTATATCCAGAACAGCTTAGCTTTAGTTGGTAATAGTTTTGGTGGTAGTAAATGAATGTGCACTGAACCATACCTTTGGTCGCTGATTCATTACAAGTGCTGGTCACTTTGTACTTCAGTTGGGGGGGGGGGGATCACAAGAGGATTGTCTCATGGTAAAATCCCAAATTCATCACCAGAAAGACTAAATAGAATATTCAT
>NW_022727891.1:35644-42453 GCF_011630105.1 Anneissia japonica
GCTTATGTGTGGCGAACCTCAAAAGTTCAGAGGCCAAATATGAGACACAACTGTATCTCTAATTCATGAATTGGGACTCAGAATTACTATCCAATCAGAGCGGAAGATTAGAGCTAAATTATTAAAAAAATTCACTTAATGACTCATTGTTGAAAATTGTACTTTGGATTGGAATGCTCCATATTTGGACATAATTTTTCTTTAAAAAAATATGAAAATATGATAGTGTTTCAATATAGGACAGGCAATCCAAGTCAAAACTCCAATTAAGGTGTTAAACTATTTGCCCTAAAGTCTTTAATACCATAAGGTAACTTTTTATTTTTGGAAAAAAATAACATACTGTATATATAATATTATAGGTTATTGGCTTGCAGGTCTATCATATAGAAATCTAAGAAGGCTGGTATTTTTAGAAAAGTAATTCAAAACTTCCATCAATTTTTATAAACTTGATTACTACTGTGCCATACACATCCCAATCGGTGTCCTAATAATAGAAAAAAGAATACAAAGCAATGGGTGTGAACAGTAAATAGATCCTCAGGTATAGGCTTATGTCAGGTATAAACCAACCCACTTCCAGTTTCACCAGATTTCCCAGGGTACAGTAAAAGCCCAGGGTAGTATGATTTGTATGTGTTCAAACAATTTTTATGCATAATTAATTTCAGGGAAAAAAAATAAATGATTGCCTTTTAGATTATGCTTGCAGAATAAACAAAAAAAAAAAAAAAAAAAATTCTGATAGGGTGGGCTTATTTATACACCAGAGAGACTACAGTACTTATTTTCAGCTTAAGAACTTCTCCAAAATTTATTCAAATCACTTACAGAATGTACAGTATCTAAAATAAATCAGAAGAGAATAGGATACACTAGGGAAATCATTCCTGTAGGAGGTTAGAAAAATGCTAGCCTTAAGATTCTCACTAATTTCTTCCTTTATAACATTGAACAATAGCCCTTCCTCCTTCCTTTAAGCCTGAGATAAATGTCTCAGTGTAAGCTGGTTGTTATTTCTATTCTCAATTTCCATCTTATTTTTTTTTATTCTGATTTGTTATGGACATTGTCTGAAATAAAATGGAATTGTTAATGCATAATAAGAGATCCCTTAAAATTAAAGCATGTCCCAAAAAACTAATTTCAAAATTTTATAATTAAAAAACAAAATGTAATCAAATTAATACTTTATAATATTAGATTTGAGCCTACAGTATTAGAAGTTCACTTCTTAACAGCGTACACAGATGATCATTTACACAGCACTTCAGAAATCTTAAGAAATGAGGTTTGTTTTCAGGCCAGGTGGACAACAAAAGTAGAGGTCACCTTGTAAGTAAATATTATAACCTACAAAGTTATCTGCTGTCTTGGACTGAAAGCACAAGTATATCAATATTTAATATCCTTGTGGAAAAGGGTTGGGTACTGTATAACCAACTTCCATAGTTAATGAAGTATACAAGAGAACAACATTAAAGAAATCTGCCTTCAAAATATTTTTGCACTCTAAACTAAAAGGGAATGGAGGTAACCGTAAAGATTATGGCTCAGAGACCTACAGAAATACCACTAAATGTTTAGACCTTTATTGGGCAGTATCCAGTGTAATTCCTATTGGTGCTTTACGCATTGAAACATTGCAAGCTAATACAGTATTATAAGAAAAAGCCTGGATAATGCTTCAATAAAATTATCTTTTTTTGGAGGTGATCCCTGATAATTTCCTGTAAAAATCATAGATGAGATCAAATAGAGGAAGTTGGGCAGGACTGTATTGCATTTATCTCATACATTCATACATGTTATAATTTGGGAAATGAATTGGAAACCAGGATATGCCTAAATATTAAACAATGGAATTAAATTCTATCTATAGCAGTAATTCAAACTAACTGCACCAATAAAATGCACCTAAGAATACTAAAAGAACTTCTATTGGACTATTATTGGTTTGTAAATTCTTGAGATGTGTACAGACATCGAAACAACCCTGAAAATTGTCTCTGATAAAATGCCTGCAGCACCAAATGTTATCTGTACACTTTATAGCCGGTTGCACACTTTTTCCAGAGCTGGTTGTGTATAAGATTGCAGTAGGAATTCTATCTCCCTGGTAGGTTCACTGCTGGTTCCATTTGACCGGTTTCGACAGCTTGGCTGCGTTACTGTAGCTGGCAGGCTTCCACTTTACAATGCAAAGTCAAATAACATCAAGCCTTCTTCCTCTTTTTCTTTAAATTAATCTTTAGTGTCTCCAGCACTGTCTATGGCAATTTTCATGGGGAAAAAGACAGCAATTGAAGCATCTCAAGAATTGACATGGGTTCACTATTAAAACAGATATATTTTCTGTTGTATTTTGTTATTGCTGCGAAGCAGCCAATTCATATTCTTGACAGCAATTTGACCTCTGAAAGGTCATTGCTTGTCAAAAAACCTGCGCCTAAGACAACTAAAAAGCGGAGTTTCCTTTTTTCGTTCTGCCGGGTAAAATCAATTACTTTAGGCGACGTTTGTAGACTAACCTACTCGTACCAACGTCCGCATGTCGCGACGCTGGAGTACTATTCAGCGTTTTTATTATATTTCTAGGTTTCCTATTTCTACATTTAATCGGGTCATGTCTCAGCCACAATATTTTGAGGCCAATATTATTTACGAACCCAGTTAAAATTATTTACTAGCCTATTTCAACATGCTAATTATTACATTTAGGTGACGCTTGTTGTAGACTGGCATAGTGTTTTCGGAAATAAATACCATTTTATACACATGCGCAGATCGATTCGCCAGCAGCGAGTCATCGGCCAGCAGCAGCGAGTCGCCAGCAGCGAGATGTCACTGCAGCAAAACACTATTGTACACGGTACCAACGCTTGTGATCTATCGACTGTAGCATATGCCCATACTTATAAAAAAAAATAAATCGTGAACTCTACAAAGAGCCTTCGAAATCGGTTGAATGAATGAAAAAGAAAATTAGGCCTGGGAACCCATGGCCTCAGTGTGCGCCTACCCGCCTCGCCTAATAGTGTACCGTGTTCTTCCGTGAACAATTGCAATAATAATGCACACAGTACCAACGCTGTCTCTTATACACATCTAGGTTTAAATGTTCCACAGAGGTCAAGATCTGTCTCTTATACACATCTAGATGTGTATAAGAGACAGGTAGTAGTTCACACAATGTTAACAATACAGTAAATTCCTAACTCTATTTTCTAACTCCAGGACACATTTTGTAAATCCATAACACACCTTACTATTTTTCTTTGTCTACTTCCTGCTGATTGAATTTGCTATATAAATAAGGCAGTTTCTTCCTTGTTTGCAAATTAAGGTATAGATGATGACATTGTTACAGAAACAAATAAAACACTTACTTAAAGTTGACTATTTGTTTATGTGCTACTGTATTTGGAAAAGCTTTTATGAATTTTGTAAGAAAATATGCTAAAAAAATGGTTTGAAGGAAATGATGCCATTAAAGCCAAAATGTTTTGAGTTATTATTGAACTGTAGTTATGGAAACTATACAGTATCTCAAGCACAAAAAAATGTGAATTGACAATGAAGTTCTGTATCTGTATCTGTCAAATGCTTTTTTTATTTTCTAAAATACACATTGAAGAAATTTCAGCTATAAGAGGAACCAAAAAGCTTGGCAAGAACAGCTCCTTTATACAATTAAAATTTAAAAAAAAATAAATAGTCCACAGCCCTAAGATTGGTAGCCAGACACATAACTAACAACAGTTTCAGAATATTTAAGTGAATAGAACATAACATAGATTTGCATTAACATTTTTAAAATTTAGTAATAAAATGGGGGTTGGGCGGAGGCGCCTGCTTTAATAGTTAGCAGTTTATATACAAGCATTTAAATCTTTTCTAAACATAAATGAAATAGGAAATAATCTTGTAAATAAACCAGTATGTTATTTACTTTAACACAACGTTTCTTCTGGCTATCAGCCAAATTTAATTATGAATGAAACAGATGTCCAGTAGCAGCAGTAGCATATCTAAATGGTGCATGGGAGGGGGGAGGGCACAGCACCAAACAAAGTTACACCCCTCCAGTTTCTCCACCATGTTTGAAACCAAAAAATTATGCTCAAGTCGGATAAAAATCACCTTATTTTGCACGCTAGCTCCACCTCACGTTAACTTTCCGTCCCACTTCACCTTCCTGCCCCAACCCGAACCCTACCCCCTCCCATTTCAAGATCCCTAGATACGCCACTGGGCAGTGACGCTGTCAGGATTTCCCCGACCGGGGGTCCAAGCTAAAAAGGTTTCGAAAGTGGTCCAGGGGATGTAGTCCCCCGAAAATATGAAAATTTATGGGTTTCAGAGGCTTATTTAATTGATTTCGAATCGAGAGTCTATTAATATGTACAAAAATATATATAATTCTTTAAAAATTTTTTTCCTTCCTAACGAATTGTGATTTTTCTCCCCAACGGAGGGGGAGGGGGCTGCAAGGCCTCCCTGACGGGGGACTGTAGCGCTGTCACTGCCACTGAGTAGTTGTAATTTTTATCTTCTGATCATGATCTGAAAAACATCTGATATGGACTAAGACTTCCATTTTTACAAAAATTTAGGACAAGAACATATTTACTTCTGTTCATTCAATTAAATTTATTTATTTATTTAGGCACACAACACATGCACCAAGGATTGTCAATTAGCTAAATATATTAAATTAAATTAAATTAATAATATTTTGAATTAGAACTATTTTTATAATAATGAATTTGGAGTTTTTATTTTCTCTTTTTGAATGTTTTTTTTATTGTCCTGTGCTTTTTTTTTACATTTTAAGTATGAATTGCAATTATTACTATAATAAATTAATTATGATCATGTTTGGATTAAAGATTTGAATGTCAATTTTTTTATAATAAAGATTTTTGGCTTTTTTTAATTACTTCTCTATATAAATGTTTGTTGTTTTTTAAATTTTTGCCCAATGCTTTTCTGACTTTTTAAGTATTTTTATGTTTATTTGTAAATTGTTGTTTTCTGCTTCTTAACTTAACACATGCTTTTTAAGTATTTATGTGCTACTGTAATTGTGTAAGTTGTTTTTTGCTTGTAAATATAACGCAATTTAGTTCTTTTTACTAAAATGTTATATTTGGCAATTCTTTTTAACTTTGTATTGTTTATATTTGAATTTTTGAATAAAATATACCTTGAGAATGAATGAATGAATATACCACTGTCCTACTTGTAGGTGACAATCCCTTGCACACAAGACAAACATATTATACACACAATGTTTTCACAACTAAATCTCAGTATGAGGTTTAAGGAGTGGAGTTGTTTTAGTTGTGAGAAAAAAAAATCCTGCAACACTGACAGGAATTGAACCCACGACCCTGGGATTGGAAGGCAAGAATCTGAACCACCAAGCTATATGACGATACCCTGTACAATCCAAAGGTTTAAAAATGTTCCACAGAGGTCAAGATAGGGCCTACAACTGTCAGTGAAGAAAAGATAAGGTAGACCTACTTCCGCTACATTTGAATTCTTGCGATGTGAATGGTGGCTATATTCTTAGACATGGGACAACAAAAGACGGACGATCCTAGCCCTATTTTACAATTAACGTAGGCCTAAATAAACAAAAATCCAGGGACCCAGGTAGTAACCGCCTAAGGATTAGAACCAAGTGCAAGACCCGAAAGAGGGAGTGATCCTGAATCAAACGAAGCAAGTGTGCCTACAGAAGTCAGTACATACCATGTCAAACTGTTCTTTTAATTCCGCAACATCATCTGTAGAAATATCTTGAGCCATTGTGAGCTTTAAAGTGAGGTTGGACAATACCGATAAAGAAACACTAACCCAGCTCTTCAAAAACCAAGTTTGAGAAACAGCATGCAGCTTACAACAACCTGTCGGATTCTGTTGTGATTCGCTTACTTACTATAATACTTCCGGTTTCACTCATTCGCCAAATTGAGGGCGCAATTCTTGATCTTCTAAGAAAATTTTCTTCTGAGAACGAGTCTGCTAAAATAGTAAAATTAATAATGCAATTATAATTTTTGTTTGCCTGATATATAGGCCTATATCTTTTTTAAAGTGCTATAAAAGTAAATATGATTTATTTGTATTTCTTATCTCCATCATAAGGTTATCAATTAAGGACCTTGATTTTTTTTATGGACTAAAGCTAGAGCATTGTGATTAGCCTATTACTTACAACCTTTTGTTATGTTATTTTCAATTGCAATTTATAATTTTTATATTCTCATAGTACCATGCAGTATTTTATATATTTGTCTTCTCTTCTTTTCTGTAATGTGTTGTCTTTCTCTTTCCATTTCCTCCTCTGTCTCCCTTCTTGTCTGTTCGGGCTCTGTCCCTTCCTTTGTCATTTATTTTAAGAATGGTATACTGTGGAGTTTTCTAAATGTTTTCCTTTTATCAATTACTGTAATGTGTTTTCTATATTTATTGAATGAAAGTGATTGTAAATTAAATAATAATTAAGACATAGGAACAGCATTTAAAATATTAAGTTAATCGTTTGAAGGGCTAGCATGACCCGTGTAAGAATCCATTATGCAACTATAGCGTATGTCTACTGTATTTGAATCATTTCCGTAAATTGATATTTTTTAAACATCAGGCCTTTATAACAAAACTGAACCAGCGTTGACACTTTTTGGGCTACATTAATCGAAACAAGGAAGAATCACGAGGAAACGTTTACACAAAAGCCGGAAAAGAACTATGTAGCCCTCGTGACTTGGCGCGTTACCTACACAATCATGATA
>NW_022727891.1:42997-79849 GCF_011630105.1 Anneissia japonica
CTACTTGATACTTGTTTTAATATTGATATTTTTTATGATAGTCTTAATATTTTAAAAAGCAAAATAGTTAAAATTGTGTAAGTGTATTTTAGTTAATTTCAGTTTTGAAGTTTATAATATATATTTATATATGTTTTAGTTGAAACTGTTAGTGGCGGTTTTCATCGCTGTTGGTTTTATACTGAATAAAATAAAAGAAAATAAAATAAATAAGTCGTATCTAATTCATTTTCAAGAAATGCAATTAACATTTATTTCCACACTACATTTTTAAAATACAGTCTAGTGGTGGATCCAGGAATGTGAAATAGAGGGGGTCCAGGGAGGGACGTTTACAGATGGAGAGTGAAGACCACTTCAACCCCACCGTGGTTGGGGCTAAGGTAAGAAAATTTATAATTATGGCACCTCTAATTGGCCGGAAATGGCACTCTCAGACTACATTTGAATATAATTTTCTTTTTTCTCTAATTTTAAATTTTGAAAAAAAATTAGGGAGTTGGGTGGGCCAGTTGGGCCTCTTGAATCTCCCACTGAAATACTCAAAATAAAAAGTTTTTCAAGTTATCCTGGTGATCATAATTATGTCCGTTTATATATTTCATGCAAACATTAACAAAATAAGTATTTATTATTATACTGATTAGCTTGTGACGTATGCAAAACAAATGAGATCAACTTAAAACAGCCACTAATTTAGTCTATTGTGCATGTAGTGTCTTTTAAAATCAATCAAGACGTTTTTCTTTTCTCCTCTTTCTGAACTTCATTTTTGTGCAAGTAGTATAGCTACACTATTGTGAGTGGAAACACTACGGTCTAATTTACGATCAAACAGGACTAAGCAAACAAAACATTAGTTAGCATTTATTTCACCAACATAAAGGTGATTTACTTAGTTTATCATTATCAGTGGCGGCTCCAGGAAAGCGAAACAGAGGGGGGACAGGGAGAGATTTTCACAGTTTGGGAAGCTAGACCACCATGATTGGGGCTGAGGTAAGAAAATGTATGATTGGCACATAGCACTCTCAGACCTAAATTATAATTATAATTTCCATATTTTTTGGAAAAAAATTTTAGGGGGGGGGGGTGCCGGTTTGGGTCGGCCCCACTTGAATCCGCCACTGACTATTATGAGGTCATTGCGAGATTGCATTTAACGCAACACTGGAGTTTGTAACCTTGTGGTATCACTATTTAAAAAAATAGAAATAGATAGACCTGTCCATGTCAGAAACTGTATAGGCCCCTAATTATTGTTTGAATATTAATTATTATTTAATATATAAAATTCAATTGACTAACTATAAATTTTTGAAATTAGGAAAAATAGGAATCTATCTATGCAGATAACATTTAACACATATACGTACGGGCCCTAATAATACACAAAAGGAATAAGTGTTTATAGTAGAAATTGTGCACTTTATTGGCCTAATAGGTTTACATGCTTCAAATTTTAACAACGTAGTTTACTTCACAATACATTTAGCCTCTGATAACCGTTGTACCCATAAAATCGATTTACTGTAGTGGTTACTGAGATGTTACGAAATGTACAAACAGTTTCGTTTTACTCGGTTTTGGTCCGGAAATAGGCACTGCACTTGGAAAAGAGCGCAAGTAGTGAACAGGCAAAATTCATGATAGTCATGTGTAATTGTTGTTCTTTCCACTCGTTTTGAAAAGTGGGGTTTTAATTACAGAAGATTGATGCAAAGTGGGGAAGGGGAAGACAATTGATATGATCCCCCCCTTTGAAAAATCGTGGACGTGTTCCCCCTGTCCCCCACCGATCGACGCCCATGCCTACTGGGCCCATGAGAAAGGATTATTATGGATAATATATTTGTATTGACAATTGTTGGTGGAGTCCAATCTTGGGACGAAGATGTGGTGGGCCGTCACTGCAACCATCTACTCCAATATCAGGGAGTTTTCGCAAGCTTACGAAAACGTAGACAACCCTTTCCCTACTGTAGCATATCACAGCGTAGGCGATTCATGACCCTTACAGAATAAAGGATCATATTCAGCTCTTACAGCATAGGCCTATATTGTCAAAAAAAAAGATTTTAGGCACGATTGACGATGATAAGGACGTATTCGTATTCGTTATCGTTAGGTTGCGAAATCTCCCTACTAATACAGTACAGTGATGTATCACTGAATATTAAAATGTTGGCATATGTTTATCATTTACTGAATATAGGCTGAAATTATTGAGTATAAACTGACCAAAACATCTAAACACAAGATTTGATTAATATTTTAAATTTATTAATGACAAGTCAAAGTTATGAAAATGATCAAATTGGTATACTGTCTAAAAAAACATGATAAAGCGTAGCGTACCTTACACGATATTCTGATAATTATATAAACTCTTTTCAACAAGGTTTTCGTTGGACATATTGAAACACTCAATTTATTTAACAAATTACAATCAAGTGCAATTGAGACTTTAAAAATGTAAAGACTTTTTCAATTCATCAACATTTTTCGTCAGGCAGATTGGTTCTTATTTATTCTATCTGCTTCCTCTATGGTTGAACAATAGTTAGCTTAATGTTTAATGTTTCCCCAAAAAACTGTATAAATAGAAATCATAAATATTTGTTCTTTATACTGGGTTACCGCTTCAGTAATATGTTACTGTTCTACCAGACACCGAATAATTAATGCATTTCGATTTCAGTGGAATTTTGAAATGCAGTAACCTATCAGATACAGTACATAGAAAATCTTTGTTGTTGATTATTGTTTAAGATGTTATAAAGGCATAAAACACATTACATTTTGGTTGAAACACAAACGTTGAAACTGATTATATACATTATGAAAAGGTATATATGAAAAAATATGAAATTCGATAATAAATTACTCAATTCAAAATAAAGTGTTTACAAGAGAACCTATATTCATATATACTGATACTAAATATGTATTGCAAATATCTTTATTGTATTTCGATTAATATATTTAAATGTAATATAATCAATATGATCAACAATTACATAAATATATTATCATTATAATCCATTTCATACTCCATTTTTAAATATGACAATAGGATCATCTTTAACAGCCAAATCAATAAGATACAGTATAATTAACAATAAATATAACTGAAATTCTGCCCTTTTTATTCAAGAAACGAATATGATTCATGAAGAAAGAGACATAGTACATAGGCCTACATATTTATTGGAGATTTCAAGCTGAAGGTTACAAGTCCTACAACATCAAGTATTTTCTGCCTAAGATCTCAAAGACACACAGTGTCAAATATGACGTCACAATCTTGTAAAGATTTATTAATTTCTTCAATTATTATTAATTTGAAGAAATAATATCAATCTTGGATATAGAAAAATTACTATTATACATCATGTTATAGAAAATTTGGGCTTAAAACAGTGTCATTTAAATACATTTTCCAAATGGAACCAAAGAAACAAAAAATTATATTATAGCATATTGTAATTATATAAAACTAAGGATAATCTTTAGTACCAACTAGATTTATTAAATGTTATTAATTAAAATAAATGTCATGAGAACATAATTATCATTATCATAATCCAATACTCATCACACAGAATGTAATAAAAAATAAAAGACAAACCACTGAATATTATCATTATTACTATGTGTATTAATAATAATTAATATAATTATTGCGGGTGGGGGGTGTGGGGCCCCTGCAAAAATTACTTGCACCCCCAAGTCATTCCCCAAAAAATCAGTTGCAAGTAATTAAAAATCACCTAAAATCACCCTATTTTGCAAGATAGCACCCCTCAGCTGACCATCGAGCCCCCACTTTACCACCCCCATTTCAAGACTTCTAGATACGCCACTGTAAATTTGACCATTACACTAAATGAAGGAAAACAAAAACAAATTTCTCTTCTAAGGATACAAAAACAAACAAAATACGAACAAATGACCAAAAGCCAGACACGCATCAACGGTTGTCGGCAAGCAATTTCATGGAGAATGAAATCCATTGAGGCACGCACAACAGATAGTTTCTAAATGACAATCTGGTCAGTCTACTATAAAAAAAATCAGCAGACATTTGTTGCGTCGTCAAAAGCACTCGCAGAGGGAAGAGATGGCTTTGTCAGCTGATGATCATTCAACTTTCATACGACACATTGTGCCTGGCTTTGCACATATAACTTGGAATTCCAACTGATTTATTAAGTAAATAATTTAGGTTTTACAATACAATGATATTCATTCAATTGGTTTTAAATTACAATTATATCATTTTATTTTTAATTTAATTACTGCTACAGTTTTATGTAGGTTGAGACTTGTTTGGTAATAGTGGGAAAATATACATCCCTATTTTATTTGGTCATAAAATCATCTGATATTGACTACATAATAAAAATTTAATGGCACTTCATTGGAGGACAATCCTGAGAAACTTCCTAAATAAAAATAAATACCATCATTATAACATGAGGCAAAATGCATCAAACATATCAATTATATTCCAAGCATAAGTTAAACATAACATTAAAACTATTTTATCATTTATTCAAGATTCTATCATTAAGTCTTGATACCAGAACTTGCAAAACCAATTATCTGCTTAAAAAAGAATTAAAGAAAATCCTAAAATATATGGAAGTTTCTATTTATTATTGTAAAATGTACAGCAACATGTAATATTATTGTAACATGTAACATTATTGTGATCTATAAAGTAGTATAAAGCAATGTTATTGTAAATTGTGAAATGAATTATTATTTTGACATGAATTGTTACATGTCAAATACAATAATGTAACATGTAACATATACTATTATTGTGACATGAAATGTTACATGCAAACCGTAACATGTAACATTGAACTATTATTGTGACATGAAATGTAACAAGTAATATTATTGTAACATAACTTGTAATAATTTTGTAACATGTAATATTATTGTGACCTATAATATAATATGTAATATTACAGGATTTGAAAGTATAATACATACTCCAAGTATTGAAATACACGCCATCGTGTATCTCAACACGATGGCATGTATTTCAATACTTGGAGTATGTATTATACTTTCTTATGCGAGATTAATCTGTGGACCTTTCGGTTATTATAGGGTTTGCTTAGTTAATCTCAATTTCTTTATTCATTTTATGTTTTTCTGTGAGTAGCAAAGGTGACTGGAATCGCTTGTTACTAACAATGTGCTCCAACCCCTGCAAAAATAAACAAACAAAATCCAGTTATCCTTTTAAAGACATAGTAAACAGCTTTATATATCTTATGTTTTCAACAGATTTGATGCATCATGGAAAAATAAAAGCTGCCTAATGGATTTAAATTATATGATGCATACAGCAATTTAAAATAAACTATGCTCTATCATGTATGGATAATTATACCTTGACAGCCAAAAACATTCACCATATAACTGTTGGTTATTATTGGTAAACAAATGTTTTTTTGTGTTCAAGACAACTTATGAAGTAAAACAAATGCATGTGTATAAAGTGATAGTAAGTTAAACACATACCTCTCCTGCATAAGAGAGCAGTGGGGAAACTTCACATATAACCGCAGAATGGTCAACATCATTGGCGCTGCGTCTGAAAACAATACAATATAATTTATAATTATGATTATATATATATACACTGCATTTTATTTCAATATTGTCCTATACTATCATTAGCACTTTTTCTATAATTATTAGTAATACGAAAAGTACACCACTAGTATTATCTGTTTGGTCTACACAGGCCATTATGTCAAAGTTCATAAACTTTGTCAGTACTCAATTTAGAAGCATCAAGAATGAGTTTTTCTGATGAGCAGATAATGGAGTTAAGCAAAACATAAAATTGCAGAAAACTCAAAGTAGTGTACACTTCCTTCTCATTAATGGAATAAAGATGAGAAAGACAGCACTTTACAGGCACAAACTTAAATAAAAATCCATTAGCTTTTGTTCAAGCATTGAAGCCCTCCAGGTTGACTGTCTATTTGAATGACAACTCATGGTTATAGGCATACAAACATGATTTTGTTCAAGCATGACGGTAACTTTTTGAATGACAACTCAAGAATACAGTATTGTATACAAATAATGTTAGCCTATCAAGTGTTACCTTCCTTTACCTTTATTCATGTCTATTTAAACTAACATAGTAACTCAAATTATTTCATCTTCATTATTAATACAATGCGATACAATACAAATACATATTCATCATAGCATAACATTAATGAACACTCCAAACAGAATAAAAGAAACCATAGCAATTTTATATTTCATTGTTTACTTGAATATCGTCAGGAATGAAGATATCATATTTACTGGGGATCATACCAAAATGCACCAATAGCTGTTTGCTTATTGAATACTGTATGTTGAAACATAAGAATTACCATCTGAACTACAAATTCACTATGGTACACCAATAGTTTAATACAGTTAATGTTAAATTAATAAAAGTCTACTCAACTTATTCAATCAATCAATCAATCATATTTTATTGTCATTGTTCAGGAGAACATAGAAATTTGTTTTGCTCTGTGGTAAAAAAAAGGCAAAACAAACACAAACAAAGAAACAAAGTGCAAAAGTATGAAACATTTACCTACAATTTAGAGCCCTAATTGCTCTAGGAAAGAAGCTATTCCTGAATCTAGCCTTAGTGGCTTTCAATGAACGAAAACGTCGACCACTGCACATCAATTGGAATAGGTTTGAGGCAGGATGAGTTTGGTCGCCCATAATAGCCTCTGCCTTTTTAAGAAGCCGATCATGGAAAATGGTTTCCAGAGGCATTTGTTCCAAACCAATGATCTGTCTCTTATACACATCTAGATGTGTATAAGAGACAGCCAATGATATGCGTTGCAGTCCTGACGATTCTGTTAAGGGCATATAAGTCGTTTTCGGTAGCGCCCCCGAACCAGACGGTTATAGATAATGTTAAAATGCTTTCAATTACTGCTCTACAAAAAGACATCAAAATAGTCGGATGCATTCCAAAAGATTTACGCCTACGCAAAAAATAAATTCTTTTCTGTGCCCTTTTCACAATTGTTTGCACGTTACGTTGCCACTTCATATCATTGGATATATAAATACCAAGGAATTTAAATTCCTCAACAAAGTCGATTGGGACATCATTTATAAATATAGAGTATTTTGGATTTATAGCTTTCCGAAAGTCTACTACCATTTCCTTAGTTTTAAATACATTTAAGTAAAGATTGTTACTGCTGCACCAGTCTACAATATCTTTAATTTGCTGTCGATAAAATGTCTCATTATTATCTTGGATAAGTCCTACAATGGTGGTGTCGTCAGCGAACTTGGCTATGTGGCAGTTATGGAGCGTTGTTACACAATCATATGTGAACAAAGTGAAAAGAAAGGGTGAGAGGACGCACCCCTGTGGTACACAAGTATTAATAATTTGTTTTTTAGAGGTGAGGGTACCCACTCTGGTAAACTGAGGTCGATCAGTGAGGAAATTACGGACCCAGTTACAAATGGATATATCAAAACCTATTTTAGTCATTTTTGCATGCAGTTTGTGAGGTATTATCGTGTTAAAAGCAGAGCTAAAATCAATATATAAAATTCTTGCATATCGTTTATTGAAAACATTTAAAAAAAAAATTAAAAACATGAAGATATAACATAGGCCTACATAACATAGGCCTACATTAGAACCATGAACCTATGCTTAAAAATGGTTTCCAAAAATGTTACAATTTATTGTGAAAAGAGAAACACTTTACTGTAGCTAACAAATCATTGACAGTCATATTATTGTATGATCAAATTTACTAGGAAAAGAAAAGAAGTAATAATATAAATAATAATGGTGGTAATGTATACCAGCTTGACCTCAATACAAAGTTAATAAAGTAAAAGGATCAGTATGAAGGGTGGCTCTATAATGGGCTTATTCGACTGGTTAATTTCGTTGACTACGAATTTCGTTGAGTATTATTTTCATTCGACTGGTTCGTAAAATAGACTTCGTTGACAATGAAAATTAACGTAAGCAAGCCAGAGAGTTAATCAGCGTTCCATGTGACCAAAACAAACATGGCCAATTGGTCAGTTTAGCAACAACATTTACATTAATTAAATTTCAGAAAATAAAATTATAACATTTATCCACATGAAAATAATTGTAGGCTAACAGAATTTAAAAACTGGATGAAAACATTTTTTTTAACGAAAAACCAATGCAGCCACAAGCTGAAGCAACCTTGATTACGCAGCGTTTATCGCGGTAACTATGCAGCCATTTTGTGCCATAGTGCCACTGCCAGGAATATGCATATGTCTCACAAACACACGTCGTGTTTGCGTATGTTTGAACACTATCGTTTGTGTTTCATTAACAACAATATCCAAAGGGTGTGGCTATAGAGGAAAGGTTCATTGATGATATGTGGTCCAAGTAGTAAGGGTTAATACTATCTGTGCACCTTCAAAATTTCTTTTGTCCTTACTACCATGGAAAGATAAGTATATAACAGTATTACATATAGCTACATAAGTATATTATTTATTTGATTGATTTAATTGTTTGAAACCAATGGAGGTGTCTTATTTAAATTTAAATTTCAAATTCATAAAAACTATATAGCCAAGTAGAAAACACTGGTACAAAATAAATCTGGAAATAATAACATATTAAATATTATTTCTTGGTGAATCAAATATGATCATATTAGAATACTTTCTAATTAATTAAATTTCAAATTCATAAAAATTATATAGCCAAGTAGAAAACACTGATACAAAATAGATCTGGAAATAATAACATATTAAATATTATTTCTTGGTGAATCAAATATGATCATATTAGAATACTTTCTAATTCCTTTGTAAATAAAAAAGAAAAAAGGAAATGTAAAAGTAAAATAATTAAAATTGGTTGGGGGATGAAATATAGGAGCTTCTAATTTGACTATTAAAAGATGTTGAAACATTTGTGTATCAAAACTAAAAAAAAAGATGGGAAAAGGGATGAAATCTAAAATGATGGCTGACACAGTGGTAAGCAAAGAAAATGTTGAAAATCCAGTGAGTGTAAGTTGGATCAGTGGTTTGAATCAAGGAGGGGTAAATGATCAAATGGGAAGGGTAAAAGGCTCTACTATGGGTAAACAATTTTATAAGAATAAAAGAGTTATATGATGAAGCCTCAACCAAGAGTGTAAAATATGTGATATTAAATGGGTTTGAGATAGGCTAGTATCTGAAATATGGATGTTAAAATTAATGTCTTTGATCATAAAAACAAAGCTACCTGTCGCTCCCATTCCTGTCATTGTCTCGAACATTCTGTTTCCTGCAGTTTATTAGATGAAAAATTTGTTTAATATAAATATAGATTTTGGAAGTTTTGTATTTCAATACACTAAATACAATTTCATTCAATAAGTTTACTTATCTTTTGCATGCATAAAGATATATGTTGTATATATTCCATGTTAAGAGTAGAATATATTGTTAGTGGAGGCAGATTGGTGAGTTAATAAATTAAGCAATGGTGCTAATTCATTTCAATAGCATTGTATAAGGACTGTCTTGTATATATAATAATTATCAAGGCCTGAAATGTATGTATATAATGATGAACTACACACACACAGATAAACCATAATGTGCCATTAGATGAATATGGGTATGGGTGGGCCTAGAGAGTATGGGTAAGGCTGGGAGTCTTAGGAAAGTGCCCCAAAATGAGTCTTGTGATGTGAAAAGCCTATTAAATTAGTTCCACATATGTTACTGTATTGACAGGTAATTTTCCTCTCTGTGGATTCCTCATTCATATGTACATATATTCATATTAATAGTTGGATGCTTTCAAGTATCATTACCTTATCCTAGAAATTTATTCAGAATAGTACAAAAAATACCAGAAATTGTAAGTTTGTACTGTAGATCAAGTAGCACTGCACTGCCAGGTCGTAAAGCATTAAAAACATGTACGGTAAGTGCACATACCATAAATCAGCTATACAAGTAATTCATTAAGGAATAAATGATGAAAGAAAGTAAGAAAGGTAATTGATAATTTATTGGCTCTCTCTTTCAAAGCAGAGGAACACTCACACGCAGGAGAGTTTCGACCATACAACAGAACAAAAGTTACAAGTAAAGATAAATTCATAAAAAAAGAGACAATAGTAATGAAAAATCCAAATCCAATTAAAATAATAATTATAATATTCTAAAGTTTAAAATCTTAACTAAAAGGGAAAAAAAAATAAATAAAAAAAATAAATAAATAAAAAATAAATAAATAAATAAAAAAATAAATAAATAAAAAATAGAAATTAAAAAAAATAAATAAAAAAAAAAATAATATATAAAATTATGTAATAATAAAATAAAGTAAATAAAAATAGATAAATAAATAAAAACAAGCACATAATATAATAAAAGCAATGTGAAACTGATGTAAAAGCAAACAACAGAAGTATAGTCAATGTCTATTCATAAAATCATTAAAGAGAAAAAAAAAAAAAAAAAAAAAAGGGGAAAAAAAAAACCTATAAGCTATTAACATTATTAGCAGGGTCATTTAAAACTTCAGGTAAAAGTATGACATGAACTGGATAGTTTTAAGGACAAATTCACTGCCATATTAGCCACACAGTAAATCTACAGCACAGTAAGACAACCAGAAGCAGGCGCAATAGTATCGTTACTATGACAACTAGTATTGACACACTGCAATGGCAATTACAGTGGTCAGTTTTCTACACACAAGCCAGTGCGTACATTGTAAGCTTGAGAGTTAAGCTCAGAGAGCTTAGATAACTTAGAAACATAGCCAGCACTGATACTGAATAACTCCATTATCTACAGCCTATTATAAGATTGAAACACCGACTAGATTATAGATCACCAAAGTTGGCCCTGGTTAGTATAGAAGACTAGCTCTGAACTACCAGGTGGTGTAGACTTCACCAAGTTGAGCAGCAATAGAGAGAGGGGAACCGCAAACAGCAACCTTAAATAACATTGGCATTGGTTCTGACTTCATTTTAGTCAACTTTTAACCCTTGGGGCCAAGTGTACACTAAAACTCCAGCACTTCCAGGGCCATAGCCCCTGTGCCCCCAAGATGCTTAAGGGAACACCAGAAACCTTCAAAGCATTGTTCATACAACCCCAACCATTATAGGTACTCAATTGCCTGTTGGACTCCCAAGCAAACAAATTCAGGATCTGTCAGTGTGCAAGGATGACAAATCACAAGCAATCTTTAGTATAAGCTTAGAATTTTGAACTCAATTAGGAGTGCAATAAGATATCATTAGTTTGATGACATACAGAAGCTAATACAGTATATAGTGCAACTAAATGTATATATGTATGATTATATGGTTACTTGTTGTGTTACAAAAGTACAAGTTGACTTCACCTTCTGGTTGTGTCAAGTTTCAACCGTTTGCTAAACAAAGGTAATAAAAAAGAAATACTTTAATGCTTTTTAAAAAATTATCATAAAATAAATTTTAATGGCAGCATTTAATTACCTACATTTGCAATATCCCAACCAAACATGTACAGTAATAACAACTTTTATCCATATCCCATTTATGTTTTAAAAATCTCTGTGGATGCATATTGTTACATTTTTCATTCATTTATCATTTATAATTCCTGATTGCTTAGAGAAATATAATATGACCTAAAAAAGATATGATACTGAACTAAGTACGAAGAAACACCTCCACTGACGATAGAGAAAATAAATAGTTATGTTGAGGATTTCTACATAACATTGTTTTCCCTAAGAAAAATTGTCAACTTAGAATTAATAAGATCATAGAATAAAATGTTCCCCATGTTCTCCCACTTGCAGCACCTAAGCTCAGTCAGCTACACAGGTGGCTACTGACTAAGCTCCAACATGTTCAGAATTCAGCTGCTCGCATGTTAACATGGACCAGAAAATTTGATCACATTTCACCAATATTGAAACAGCTTCACTGGTTACCAATTCGCCAACGAATTCAATTCAAATTGCTGCTCCTCACCTGGAAATCATTCAACGAAATGTCACCTACATATATACGCGAACTATTATCTCTGTCTCTTATACACATCTAGAACGCTTGTATGTGTTTTATTACCCAGTACTCCACCGCGCACGGTCGGTTTGTCTGTTTATCTGTTCTCCACAAGATACTGTACTTTTGTTTTCTGCTTACTGAGTTTATAGCGGGCGTACTTCTACCACGCTGCGCAGCGCTGCACTGGGTAATAAAAAGAATATACAACCGTTAGTGGGCGTGCTACACAGGCATGACGTTTTTACGAACGGGACTTTGCTCTCTTGTTCTATTTATACTCTTTGACTGTATTTGCAAGTGGTGTTTTGATAAAAAAGCAGACTGTTATATTGTTATCACAATTTTATTTTCTCTTTTATTTTTTTTTTTATACATGTGATGACCCTTGTTTTTGGTTTCCAATGTTTTACATGTGATGCACACACAATGCAAACAAAGGAAACCAAAATCAGGGTCAGGGGTCAAGTAGAGATTCAGTGATTGGTTATCCACAATGAATAAATCCAATCCAACATTTTTATACTGTATTTGTTTGTCAAATTTGCTTCTAATCTAAATTACAAACCTTAGCCCCACAGTTTGCGCCTTTGCTTATACAAAATCCAATGAATGCTGGGTCAGCCATTTTGACCAGGATATTATCTACACAGTACACGTGAATATATTGAACTCCACGTCGTTCCATATCACTTAAGATCTTTTCATCGAGAGCCCGGTACAATCCCCCATTACCGTCTAAAAATAAGAATGCAACTTCACGTGAACAAGTTCATTAAATACTGTAATAATTTAAGCTAAATATATTTGTTTAAATCGTAGCAGTATGATCAATAAATTATTTAAGCCTACATGATGCTTATTTTTAACTTCGGTCAATGCTTATTTGAAATTAGGGATTATCCAGGACATTCCTTTGACCAAAAATGTCTAAGACAGACACATTGCCAAGTGCATTACATAATTTTTTATCCATACAATGATGCAACTTGGCTCCTTCCTCAACTGTTACATAAGTCAATGGAAAATGTCACACTTATAATACCAATACATCCTCTTTACATAGATTAACAACTGAAAATGCCATTCTCATATGACATCATCATCACCACCATTTCTGCCACATATGTCAATGTCATTGTCGTCTTCTTCATTATTGTCATTATCATCGTCATTATCTGAACTTTTCATTATTAATTAGCTTTTGAATTTATTTGAAATAGGAATTCCATAGATATCCACTAGAATACCACTACAAACACATTTTTTGCATTTTGTTCTATGGTTTGTTTATTTATAATGAATGATATAAAAGAAATGACAACAGCACTTTTAAGACTAACTTGTATACAATTTAATCTTTAGTTTTCATTCACACAGTGGACTTTATCAGGAGACAGTACAAATGAGATGAATGGTAATTTTGCTGGTAATGGGCCCACAAGGTAACATGTAATTGAATTCTTATAAAATACTATAATGATGGATAATAATGTTTTATATGTATATGTTCTTTATAAACTAAAAAGAGTTACATTAGAATAAAATAAGAAAAGGTGAAAAATTATTGTAAGGGGCAAATTATCAGTGTTATGTGCCTCCCGATTGCAACAGCAGACGCTGCTGGTATATAGAACTTGACTTGTATCACCCTTCAAGGGGGCGCTTTTTATTAAAGCACTGATTAAACTCACCTGGTGCTCTGGCTATTTTGCTCTTACTACTCATAATAATCTTGCCTTCAAAAGACATACACGGCAACATGTTCTGTTCAAAGAACACAATGTCTTCCTTTTGTAGGCCAAAGAAGTTGCGAGATGCAAAGAACTCTTCGGTTGGCTCCTGTGTATGTTCACTTGTCATGATGTACCTGGGAATTCAAAAATGGTTTTACATTCTGGCCCTACTGAGAGAGAATACTGTTATATACATGATGAATAAAAAGTATAGCCGTGTTAGTCTGTACAGTTTAAAACAGTATAAAGTAAATAACAGCAGCACTTTTGAGACTAACAATATATAACTTATTCTCTAGCTTTCGTTCACACAGTGGACTTCATCAGTCTCCTGATGAAGTCCACTGTGTGGAATAAATTATATACTGTATTGTTAGTCTCAAAAGTGCTGCTGTTATTTACTTTATACTGTTATATACAGTGATCAATTAACACTGAAGAAAAACAATTATTAAAGACAACAATAAATGATATACTGACTTTATTTGAATAAAAAGGCTTTTTGAGGGGGCTTTCATTCAAGGGAGGCGTTCATTTTTTTTGGTGTTCAATGGACACGTATACTCAAATATTCAAGGGGGCACTTATTCAAAGCAGGGCATTATTTGAAAAAATATGGTATATGCAATTCCAGTGGATGGACTTACCATGGTATTGTGCCAGACTGGCCAGTTTCTTCCTTTGCGTATTGCTGCAATCGCAGGATCCTCTCCGCTTGTAGCTGATAGAGTGGCTTGCCAGAGGGTAAGCCGACATTATACATGCCTTTTGGGTAGCTTACTCCAAGGCGTGTACCTTGTCCGCCTGCTAACAATAATACACATACCTTGGATTTCCCTACTGCCTCCAAACCTAAGATTGAAAGAAAAAGGCACTTATAAACTGAAAACCTGTGAGAAAGGATGAAAGGTGTGCAACCCAGATGTTGTGATGACATACAGTATTCCCTACAAAGTATGTAACTGAACAGCAATTTACTGGGCTCTGGTAACTTCCACTAAGGATAAGCTAGGATTGCTTGGATGGATCATTTTCAACGCAATATAGTATTGATAATCTGATAGATCATATTAATTGTTTGAG
The DNA here is from genome assembly GCF_011630105.1 of Anneissia japonica. NCBI lineage: Eukaryota > Metazoa > Echinodermata > Crinoidea > Comatulida > Comatulidae > Anneissia > Anneissia japonica. Next base: position 57,915 of record NW_022727891.1, read on the forward strand.
TGTTTGCTCATTCTGTAAAGCCCTATAAACACGATCAAATTCTCTTTGACAAAAAACTGTTGTACGACCATCATGATGTGATGTCATCATGACCATATTTAGGCATGTCACATGTTTTGTCAAATAAAATTTGATAGTCTGCACAGGGCTTCAACATATACTTTTAGTTTTCTTGGTCTGTTTTCTATTCACCATATTAGAAATACAATTTTTAAAATAATATATAGTAATATTGTGTCCTGTATAATATTACTTTTATGGAGTTTAACTACGGTACTGTACAGTAACCTTTGACATTTAGAAACAAAAAAGTGAGTACTGTACCCTTCCTACCACATTCACAACACTGCAAATCATAGACAATCATTTGACAGTCACTCACCACTTATCTCCCACTGTTTCAGCTTTTTACCAGATCTTGTTACCGAGCCAAACATGTCAGATGGAATTGGTTCCATTTTGTCATCCACTTTTGTTTGCGAGTCCATGGACTCGGTGGCTGTCTTGAAGAATTTAACCACTTCCTTGATATTTGTATTTGTAATATCATTATATAATGCTAGTTTTTCATCCTCATTAAGATCATTGACAAAATCTAATAAATGTTCTTGGTTGTGTTCTGCTAAAGATTCCCGAAGACTTTCAAAATCCATGGTTATTCAGCTAATATTATATTCAATTATCTGGAAAAAAATATTTAGAAATATACTCATTCATGTTATTAAATGTATAATTAAAAAAAAATGTGAAGTAATCATTATTTATACTTATTTTATCTTAAAAAACAATGTCAATACAGTATATTCAAAGTTCAGCTATAATATAATATAGTATTCTTATTTATCTCATAAAGTAGAAGATTATCATATTTAAAAACATTCAAATGTTCTGTAAAACTCAAGCAATTTAACTAAACAAGTGATGCGGGGATAGATAAAAAGATAATAACCAAAACCGGTTAGAAAAAGAACTCATGCAAAGCCAGTCTACACTAAACAAAAACATCACAAGGTTTCAATACACAAGCCACTTAGAAGGACTATATACATTCTACAATTATTGAAAGGAACAATAAAATTGCCTATCTTTGTCTTCTACTGTTTTTACTTTTTCTTCATTACTGTATTTCCTTTCAGATTATTTATTTCAAGGTTTTTCACTCTGTACCATGAATATTTTGCTTATCTTTTTGATTTAGGAAGTGTCTATTGATTAGTTGTGGGTTTAGGGATGTTGGCAATGTTAGCACCTTACAAAGAAGGGCAAAGAAATTCAAGATTTAATATAATTATTGTCTTCAGTGGAATTAACAGAAGGAGATCAATTTTGTATGGCTCTAGAGAACAGCATAAGGAAGAAACTAAAGCAAACATTGTAATTGAAATCTGTATTTTTAGAAGGGGATCCATTCTGAATAGTGATGGGGGTCACTATACAGGCAAATGTACAAATATGTAATCTTTAATATTTTAAATAATTTGTTTGATTCACAAAATTAAAGGAAATGATTTTAAAAATTATTATGAAAAAGTTGTATTTAGTATCATTGTAAAACTGACAATTACTGTACCTTTAAAAATATTTACAATCCACTTGAATAGCTGTGCAATACAGTAATACCCAAGCTATTAAAGTTTATTGTTGAAGAGTCATGCAACAATGCAAATGTTCTATACAAAGATTTTACGCTTTTGTAATTGAGTTTTAAAATTCCACCAGAAACATGCAACCTCATCAGCAGTGCAATTTAAATTATTTTAAAAGAAAAGGTCAAATTTAATAAGAAACTTCAGAGTGTGTTATATGCAATAGGAATTTAAATATAAGTAAAATATTAATGTAATGGTGTACTTTGATCATTTTGGGGAAAATGCTATATAAAAGATTTTACTGTTTACTGTACAGTACAACTTATTAAAGAAAGCAAAATGTAAAAAGTCAATATTGAGTAGAAATTAAAGGCAAGTGTAATGAAATTTTTTACATTACTAAAGTAGGAAGAGCGATACAGTTACACAAAGAATTAAAAAGCCAATTGTATTGAATTAGAAAATGTAAACATGTAAAATAAAAATATAATGAAGCCATCAAATGGTTGAGAGTCATATTTAAATGTCTTTCAGTGTTGAATTTACACGAGGGCTTATTATAAATCATAAATAATATGTTTGACTTTCTAAAAACCAGGCGAAGACTGAGCCATAATTGGCTACCAAAAAAGTATGAAAGGAAATATTTACTCATAATGCACTGTCAGTACACGTATGCCTACATCATGCACTAGACAAACACAATGTCCAGCTGTTAAACTTATTATTATTGAATTAATAGATCACTGTGCTGTACATCAAATGCAAATTAGATTTAATTGAATAGAAGTCTGCTTAATAATAGAATTCTGTTACACTATTTTAATATCACATGACCAAAATGAGACACATGACAACAAAACAATTGAGTCTGGTGACATACTATGATCATATGACATAGTATGATCATATCGTTATGTCAGTAACTATGGGTAAAAATAGGCTCCCAGCAGGAGCATGTGTCTACTGCCTTATACAGGAGTTTTTTGTTTTTTTAATCATATCTTATGTTCTTCAATATGCAGATGTGTGTATTATTGTAGTGTATCTGGATTTTTCATGAAAATTTTCTTTCATAACAATATTCTGTATATAGGCCTACCACTATATTACACTAAAAACACTTTAAAATTAGTAACTTCTGGAGTTCCCACGTTACGTCGTTGATCACGAAGAGTACTACACGTGTTCTAGAGGGCGTCAAATGACGGTAAAAGGTGTTCATGGCGAACGCCTGCTACGTCTCTATAACACGTGTTCGAGTTTCGAACGCAATTTTGTTCGAGTTCCGAATGCTATTCGATTTGATTGTCAATAGAGCGCCCCCCCCCCACCTCATGGTAGTAGTACCCATCATGCCTAAACCGGATTTACCCTTTTCTGCCATCTTTAATTGCTACATCATGACATAGTGTCTACGCCCCTGTTGGGGGCAGTAGACACAAAAACCATCTAAAACTGATTTCATATTGTGTCAAGTGATTTCAGTAAATGTGCTGACCTGCTTTATTGCATACATAAAAATAACCAAATTGCCCCAGAACACCCGCGATAAATTAAATTTTTACTACATATTAAATAATTATTATTACCCGTATATACCTCATACATAGATTTTAGGCATCTGATTGGTTAAGAAGCGGGGCAACAGAGAGTACTATTCCCCTCAAAAATTACCATTCCACTCAAAAATAGTACTTTTTTTACCTGTCGCGATGTGCAAATTCTATAGGCCCAATACATTGCGCCGCTGACGATAAAGAGGACTGCGACCTAATTGGAATATACGGGAAAAAACTAAAGCTACTGTTAAAATTATAAAATATAATTTTTTAATTTTTAAAAAATTATTTAATCAAAGTTATTGTAACAAATTACAAATTATATCTAATTATAATTTCTAAGTTTGTTTTTAAGGCAGTACTAATAACTAAAAAAATAATAAACTATGAATTAGAAATACAACATTCGAACAAATACAGTGAAATATATAAAAATGTTGTGCGCCATGCAAAAACCTAGCGCAAAGAACTTCCAATTTCGTTGTAAGCTTAAACCCGCATTTTCTCATGTTTTGTTCATAATCTTACGGTCAAATTTTTTAATGCTTTTAAATATTACTTTTAGTTATTATCATAAGCAGTTAAAGTTATACAGTATGAGAAATTGGGAATGGGATTGAACGATAGGATTTTTACTCTGACCCAGTTGTTTGCGAATCTAAATCTAAAGGTCAATTTGACAGCGGTCCTACTAAAAAACGCCCGGAGCGCCCGGTGACGCCCGGAGAAACCAGAGACGCCCGGAGCGCCCTCAATAGACGCTTGGAGCGCCTGGACGCTCTCGATACGCTCAGAGGAATCCGAGGACGACCGGGTCGGGATTAATCCAAATGTACCTACGGTAATGTTAGCGGTCCCAATTTTAGTACCGTAGGCCTAGTTTGCCTAGCTTTAGATCAAATTATTCTTTTCCTTTTTCTTCCTTTCAGGAACCCAAATGTCGAGGGAGAAATGAAGCCTTTTGTTAGTAGGCTACCGTCAAGATATTTAAGACAGCAGCATGGATGAAACATTAAAACTACATAATATCATACTGTGGTGGTCTTGACTTTTTTTTAAATGTTTGTCAAATGTTGAGCCTGAGGGAGAAATAAATTATAAACACATTTTCCTTTCTATTCAGGAATCGAAATGTTGAGGGGCAAATATAACCTATTTATTAGTACCCTGGTAAACAAACAAGTCGCCGCACACACAAGGTTATCGCTTGGCAAACCACATGGATCGGATCCATTTAAAACACCCTGCCACGAAAACCGGAAGCTGTGACACGCAAAGTTTCGGGTCATTTAAATCGATCAGTCGCGCGTGCGTCATGTGACTACAGTCATCGATCGACTTAGGTTTATTCTTACAAAGACTCCATTTCTTTATCAAAACAGAAAAGAAAAAAATACTGATTTTCTTTAGTTTTCTGTATGCATGATACACCTCCTTTACATTCCGCCAACGGCGTTATTATAGTCTACATTAGGACACTTGTCCTTGATTGTGACGTCTATAGAAAGAGACTTTCCGGCGTTTTTATCCGAAATAATTTCATACATCAATCCGTTAATACCGATCAATACTTGACCCATAAATGCGTTAGGCCTGACTTTATATCATTATTATAGTAAATAAATCTGTCTCTTATACACATCTAGATGTGTATAAGAGACAGTTCTCTGGCCGTATCACAGCCGTTTATAACTTACATGCCGTCCATCCAGGCGCTCCGGGCGTCTCCGGGAGCCCCGGGCGTCTCCGGGAGCTCCGGGCGTCTCCGGGCGTTTTTTAGTAGGACCCTTTGACAGAGCCTTGTTACACATGATTAATTTATGCCTGGAGGCAATGTGTAATTGAAATATCCACTAAAAAAGATGAGTTTTCGTCCAGATGTTTTTCGAATTTTTTATAGCTGGGGCAAAAGTTAATTGCCACACGTGGCCCCTCAGCTGGAAGTACCCAGTAAAACTTTACTCGTCCGAATCGGCCCAAGGTGTACATTGTTCATGTGATCCTAATGAACAAAACATAGTCATTGGAAATCGACAATTTACAAATATGAAACTAAATATTAAGTTGGTAAAATTTCATTGATTTTACAGTTGACCATAACAAATTACCCAAGCAAAACCAGTATGCTAACTCTTCGGTGTACAAAGCTTCCCTAACTGGTTGACAGTCAACGAAGCTGTTCACACCAATAGTATTAAATACCCGGTAAGTAATTCATTTATTCATTCATTCTTTTATTGTTTATACTAGGGGAATGCTCAGGGATAAAATCCCGGGTCCTCTGCAGATCCCAGCAAAGAAAATAACAAACTGAGAAAAATTTCATAAAACCAAAAACATTAAAACACAAAAAGCTGTACTACTCCCAATAATTTTTTTTTTTTTAATCATTCATATTTATTATTATTATTATATATAAAACACCTTAATTTGAAAAGGCATTTATGAGCAAAAGCACAGAGGAGTAAACAGAGACGACAGCAAGTTAGACCAGGCCTAGGCCTGCTTTACTTACCACACACAGTCAGTAGATTGGCAGGGACGACTCGACTACCTAGGTAGTGACAGTAGGCACGGCTAGTGTAAGTAGCCGCCCGAACAGCTTTAATAGTGCACTACTTGACAACTTGATTCGGATTTCACGAACCTTAGGTTACTCCAGAGGCCTAGCCTTACGAGAGATGATTCTGTGCGTTAGATAAAACTCAAACACCTACAAACTGAGGCAATACTTACCAGAGTTATAATGACTGAATCCTACTGATGGTTTATATGGGATTAATATTGAATGATTCAAAAATAATGTGTGTACCTCCCACTTCGTCCTGGTAAACAAACAAGTCGCCGCACACACAAGGTTATCGCTTGGCAAACCACATGGATCGGATCCATTTAAAACACCCTGCCACGAAAACCGGAAGCTGTGACACGCAAAGTTTCGGGTCATTTAAATCGATCAGTCGCGCGTGCGTCATGTGACTACAGTCATCGATCGACTTAGGTTTATTCTTACAAAGACTCCATTTCTTTATCAAAACAGAAAAGAAAAAAATACTGATTTTCTTTAGTTTTCTGTATGCATGATACACCTCCTTTACATTCCGCCAACGGCGTTATTATAGTCTACATTAGGACACTTGTCCTTGATTGTGACGTCTATAGAAAGAGACTTTCCGGCGTTTTTATCCGAAATAATTTCATACATCAATCCGTTAATACCGATCAATACTTGACCCATAAATGCGTTAGGCCTGACTTTATATCATTATTATAGTAAATAAATCGTAACAGGTTATATTACTTATAGACAAGTAGACATACGTTACTGGTAACTATATAGGACTAATACGTCGTCGTCATAGGCTACCATGAACATCACCACAATAATAATATTATGTAGCTTAATCATCATCAGTGGCGTCGAGGGGGGGGGGTCGGGAGGTCGCTGCCCCGGGGCCCAGGTCTACTGGGGGGGCCAGGACCAAGAGGAACAATTTTCGGGGTAAGAACAAAATCTCTATAGGGCCCGAGCCCAAGCCAGGATGAAAACTTTTGTTGTCAGAACAAACTCTACATTATGGTTTTATGGGCGTCTTTCTCAGTCTTTCTGTATTCTTATTAGATGAATAATCCCCCAGGGGAATAGTCCACCCAATGCTCTCCCGTTCCAAACCAGATGCAAAGTGGTATGTATATACGTGTATTATATATATATATAATTATATCGTTTATTCATCATATTATTCTGATACATCTACATTGCAAAAAAATAATCACATGGAGTCATATTCATGTATATGGGTTTGGACAAATAGGGTCTTAGGAGAAGACTTAATTTGGGGAGCGGCCGAGTGGGGGTCCCAAGTGAAGGGGGGGGGGGGGGGGTGGGCATGTGAGGTGCTGCCTCGGGGCCCTTACTGGCTCTCGACGCCACTGATCATCATCATCGCCGTCGACGCCGTTATCATCATCCTCATCATCATTGTCGACGTTATCATAAACATCATCCTCATCATCTTATAATTATAATAATCTTATCAACATGATCATCAGGCATCATCGATATTATATAATGTCATCACTATCTTCATTACCCACTACTGTCATCACCTATTATTAGCATTTGTCTTATTATTCATCATCCTCGTCGATATTATCATCCTCATTCTCACCACCATGATCGCTATCATTAGGCCTAACATCCTCATCATCTTCCTCATCATCATCATACTAGGCCTATTATTTATCAAACATCATCGATCATTACGCCTATCATTTTCATGACCACCACGTCCATCATCATACCACCATACTAGGCCTATTATTATCGCCACTGCTCATACTCAGGGAAGGGTACAGATCTATTTTGAAAGGTGGAGGGGACATTTTGGTGAGGTTGGGGCTGAGGTGCGAAAATTTGAGGAAATAGTACCAGAAATGACACTTTTTGTAGCTCAAAATTCATCATCATCACATCAGTCAAGATGAAGCGCCAACACATTTCTCATGATCTTATATCAGGGATTTTCGGCAACCATAGGTCTTATTAATATGTGTGATGTACAATAGAAAATGACGTTTATAAACACTCTTTTAGTATGAACTTTACATACTTCAAAGCCGTGATTTCACAGCCATATCAGACCCACCATGGTTGGGCTGAGGTGCGAAAAATTTGAGGAAATATTCAACCTCTAGATGGCCGGAATGACACTTTTATACAGTAAAATTCTTCATCATCACATCACAATTATATCTGTTCTATTTTCTCTATGATTATATATAGTCAAAATGAAGCGCCCACAAATTTCTTATGACCTTTTATCAGGGATCTACTTAATATTCAGGACAACAATGGCCTAACTATAGTCTTTTTCGCCTTTAGCACAATTTTCTTCACTTTTTAATATTATTAGCATTATTATCTATTATCATTATCACCATCGTCAATATTGTTATTATTATTACAGTATTATTGTTATTATTATTATTATTATTATTATTATTATTATTATTATTATTATTATTATTATTAATACTACAACTACTACTACTACTACTACTACTACTACTACTACTACTACTACTACTACTACTACTACTAGTAGTAGTAGTAGTAGTAGTAGTAGTAGTAGTAGTAGTAGTAGTAGTAGTAGTAGTAGTAGTAGTAGTAGTAGTAGTAGTAGTAGTAGTAGTAGTAGTAGTAGTAGTAGTAGTAGTAGTAGTAGTAGTAGTAGTAGTAGTAGTAGTAGTAGTAGTAGTAGTAGTAGTAGTAGTAGTAGTAGTAGTAGTAGTAGTAGTAGTAGTAGTAGTAGTAGTAGTAGTAGTAGTAGTAGTAGTAGTAGTAGTAGTAGTAGTAGTGGTATTATTTAACAAAACTTTATAAAAGGTTGCAAAAAGAAAAAAAAAACTGAACCATACAATATCATATTTCTGTATCTTAAAAGACCTGGCCTGGGATTTATGGATTTAAGACGAATTTAAGATGATTTTTGATAAATCCACTCCCCGAGCTGTAGTAATTATAAACACGAACATATTAATTTTTGCATTATCGTGTATAGTGAAAAATTGATTAATCTAACGAATATTCCACTGGGTGACTAACAGGTTAGCCGGTGACTTTTATTGACAGACGGGTTATGGTGGGTTTCTATCACAAACCCATTATAGTAGAAGGAGCCAATTCGAAATTGTACAGCATTTAAATCAACTCCAAACTCCCTGTTTTGCTTTAATGTGTTATTGCAAAAAAGTGACATGCCGTCTTCGGAGTTGACTATAACTGTCACATAGCGTAGAACAAAATGATTTATAACATACCATGTTCAATTTGTATTGTAATTTGCGTAAAAAAAATCACGCTTAGGCCTATGTGTTATAACTATTGTAGGCCTGTTAGGCATATGTACTGATGTATTTTTACATATTTTAGAAGTATTCATATTGAGTGATCCCAGGCAAGAGTTTTTATTGGCTAGCATGAACAAGCTTTGAAATTTTAACACTGTGTTCAAAGGGGGAGAGCCTGAACAGGCAATTCCAGAGCCATATATATAAAGAGTTGCGACATTCCGCTCCTTGGTTTACGAAAGTCACGTGGTACACACCGTCCATTTTGTTTCATAATCTTCCCAGTGAACACATGCAAAGTATATGTGTTACGTACATTGCATATTAATTTCAAACACTTAATTGGGTTTACAACTATATTTTATAATTAACATCACTTAGTATGGACAGCGTATAAGAATTCATATATAATCGAATATTTTCGGGCGTGCGTGCTCGCGTAAATTCCGTGCTCGCGTAAATGATTGAAATTAAAATTAGAATTGTTTTCAATTATCATTAATTCGTCACATTTTAATCAATGAAGACCCGACCTATTTTATTTAATATATATATATATATATATGTATATATATATTTTTTTTCCTTAATTATATAAATTTAAATCATTTATCAGTTGCATTATTACACTGTTTACGTTCATCATTAAAATTTAATTTTTGTTTTCTCATTCGCCTAGATGCGTTCGGAAAAATATTTAAGCTAATTAAGAAAAAAATTTAATTTTTTTTCCGACCTTTTCTGACGATCTTTAAAGGTTGTTCGCTAAACAATATTAGAAAATGGTTCTTAAATTCAAATCTTTGTACAGCCTGTATAAATACGAATGACAATGAAAATAATGGTGATGTTTAATAATCTTAAAAATGATTTGCTGTTTCTATTGCATACTATTATATAATTATTATAACTTTATTTTGGAAACGACGCTTTTAAAACAGCGGACACGCTCTCGCAGTATGTTTATAAAAGTAACATACTGTACAGCCATAATACAATATTAAAATAGAGTCGAGACTTTTAATACAAGAAAATGTACGTTACATAATTACACAAGTTGAATATATCACAGATCCTGTATATCATTTAACACTTACAATTTATAACATTTACAGCAAAGCACAGTTTATATATTGCGGCCAACTGACCTATACTATTTTAATATTTATAAATAATAATAATCAAATTAATAACATAAGATCTGTATAGGGCTCGTTCATATTCAAATTTAAAGAGCAACAATCTATATACGCTAGACGGATTTAAATTACATTTTGATATACGTATTTAATAAATTTTTGCTGGTCGTCACATATCATTTATTTGCAAAAATAATAGGAGCTACTTAAGGATTGCCTAATTAAAGAATGCTTGCCATCGAAGGGCTCTCTCTGTCTATCGGCGAGGATTAAAGAACTGCTTAAAAATAGTAAATTATTACAGTATTATTTTATAATATGAAATTGGATATAAAGTAGTGAAATCATTAAAAAAAAATCTATAAATAGTTACATGAAATTCGACTGCTAAAAAGATCAAATGAAATTAAACTATACAGGAGGCCGCTAACTGTATTATACAATATTATACACAGGAACGCACATCACGTTAGACACAGAACGCGCATCGCGTATGACACAAAATGGCTTCTAAATTCTCAATGTCGCATGCCCTTTCTACTATGGCTCCATCACAAGTGCGAGACATCGCAAGTGTGAGCCAGCGAGCCATGACGTCACGACAATAGATAGAGACGTTAACGAGTTGTGCAAGGTATCGGCTGAGATTTTATTTTCTTGGTCAATTTTCACAAATCAAATTGCAGTTTATAGAAGTATTTAACAAGCTCGCGGTAAAAAAAAATCAGATGTAACAGACATTGCGAAGTACCCACAATTAACAAAATAAAAACTAACACCATAAAACGAATGGCGCGCATAGACTAATAATTGACGGCTGTACTCGCAACTAGTATCGGATTGTCGATGCCACAGTAAAAATCAAAGGACTGTACGCACGCGCTATGTTCGAGAGCGGAAAATTACCTTGGCCTGAATACGTCCCTGAAACAGCCGCAAGTACAACAATAAAAATATAAAGAAAAAAAATAATAAATTCAAATAGGAACACACCCACCTTCCACAGCTAATGCACAGTTTATTTAGGTGATTTTTAGTTATTTTGAAGCATCGAGGGCTTGACAAATTTAAATTTTGTATTGCATTAAAAAAGTGCATTAAAGAAATATACATATATACATATCATATATATAATATATAATATTATATATATAATATATATATATATATAATAATAATAATAATAATGATAATATATATATATATACATGTAAATGGATTGGGAGCATTCAATACGGTACCGTACATTCTGTTAACCGAGTCGTCGGATACTATTTAAATTATATGATCATCTACACACATGGCCGCCGGTGAGTTATGTTCCGAACTCACCGATTGATAGACTACTATAATTTTAGAAATTAAAAATAAAATATTATCAATAACAATAGTTATCATAATACTATTGTCCAACTATATCAACTACATACAAGGCGCCGATGAGATGTGTCCAAACTCACCGATTGTCAATATTCTATTTGAAAAATAACAATAACATTAATATAATAATAATAATAATAATAATAATAATAATAATAATACAATAATCTCGATGATAGTACAATATGTTATATATGCATTAGTAGTATAGGTCTAGTAACAGTAGTATTAGTTTAGTAATAGTATAGTAGTATTATTGTTGTTTCATTTCTTTGACAGTCTACTAAATCCTGGCAAAAGCGGTTCTTCGCGTGTCATTGGAACGGAGAACGGGCTCACAGCTCTCGCCCTCGCCAAACAAGCTTTTATTCGTTTCCTTCTATTCTCTTCTTTAGTTTTGCTTTCTGGGTTACGACTCTTTCCGTCTGATTTAATTTCTTCTTTGTTGTCTTTTTCTGGTTCTCCTTTTTCATCTGGTTCTAACTTTGGTTCTTCTCTGTCATCTGGTGTTTTTTCTTCTTTTTTTTCTGCATTTTCTTCTACTTTTTTTGATTCAGGTTGTTCTTCGCCACCACCTGGCTTTTTCTCGGATTTTCCTTCAAAATTTGATTCCTTTTCGTCTGAATTTTGTTCATTGTCATCTGATTTTGGGGCGTCGTCATTGTCTGCTTTTGCTTGCTGCTCTTCATTTTCTGGTTTTGGTTTGTTTTTATCCGACTCTACGTCTTCGTTCTCATCTTGTGGTTTATCGTTATCTTGGTTTTGTTTTTCATTTTCGTCTGAAAATTCGTTTTTCATTTCGTTTGATTCTGGTTCCTTTTTGTCTACTGGGGTTTGCTCGTCCTTTTTGTCTTCATCTTCTGGTTTTGGTTCGTTTTTATCTGACACTCCGTCTACGTTCTCATCTTGTGGTTTATCGTTATCTTGGTTTTGTTCTTCATTTTTGTCTGAAAGGTCTATTGCGTTTGAGTCTGGTTCTTTTTCACCTATTGTGTTTTTCCCGTCTTTTTGGTCTGAGTTCAATTTGTTTTCATCTACTTTTGGGGCTTCATCACTGTGCGAATCATCACTTTCTGTTTTTGGTTCGTTTTCGTCTGTTATTTGTTGGTTTCCATCCGGTTTTGATTCATTGTGTTCGTCTTGTTTTTGATCAGAGTAGTTTTCATCATTTTCCTCTGATTTATTATAACAAATAAGAAAATTTAATTAAATGTTATAAACCTGCGTCTCCACAAAACATATTATATTTTTATAACATTAGCAAACATTATAAACGTAGTACTTATATCAGTTAATGACGTTAATACAACGTTGCAGAAACGTTAATAACGTATTAGGTTGGACATTTTTGGTAATAGAAAAATACGTTTTAAACACCAACTAACGTTATTATAACGTCAAATTTTTAGCTGGATGAATGTTTCAAGCAAAAAGAAGTACATTTCATTTCACACATAGGCCTATGCCCAATTTTGTTCGGTTTTTAAATAGAATTTTCGAATTAAAATGATTCTTTAAATGCATGGTGCTGCCGTAGTGAATCTATTCGATATAGGCCTATAGGTCTCAATTTCCACAAAACTCATGCGCTCTAAAATCAACATGCGCTGAACTACCAGTCAATTATACAGTAATAAAAACGCTCTTTGCCCACCCTATATCGCGAATACAGGTTATGAGATTGATATATTTTCACCTGTCTTAATCGTCGGATCTTCGCTACCATTAGGATTCCCCATTTCTGCCGGTTCTGGGTCTTTATCTTCGACTGGAACCTGTTCGTCGGGTTTTTGAGGTTGAGGATAATTTTCTTCGACTGGTTCTTGTTCGTCGTGTTTATCAGGAATGCTTTCAGTAAGCGGTTCACTTTCGTGGATGTCTGGTTTGCTGCATGTGGTATTCGGAAGCTGCAACAGCTGCACGTTTTCATTCAGGAAGACTTGTTCTCGAGGATTAAATTCATCTTTCTGCTCTTGCGCGTCTTCTTTGGGTAAATTCAATAATGGCGGTACATGGATTTTCTCAGTTGTGTCTTCCTCTTCTGGTTTTTGCTCCTGTATTTTATTGGTATCGTCTTTCTCATTGCTTGGGTCTGTCACAAGTCCTGGTATATCATTCTCGTTGTACTCTCCTCGGGGACTAGCTGTCCGACGTTCTGATTGTGGCTGCGAGAAGAAAATACAATACGAAATACGGTTCAAATACAAGTTCATAAACAACTACACAAAATCTTAATAGGCGAAAATGAGATGCAAGCAGCAGTTTCGGGATACAAAGTAACAGTCAAAATAGGGTAAAAACGTGTTTTTTTTTTTAATCTGGCATTAAGCAGGTACCACTTTAAGAGCCCATCACAAGATTTAGCACATTTCTGCTCCTTTTGTCATCGTCGGAAGACAGGCATGAAACATTTGGTCTGGGTTTCGGTTTGTATGCGTATTAATGAATGGAAAAAATAATGGCCTTAAAATAGCAAAAGAATCACTGTTAATTGTGCAATATTTTTGACAGTCACAGGTTAATATGTACTCTTTCAATAATGATGAAAAACATAAGTGACATAATAAGGTAACATTCTTACTGTATGAAGATCAAACTCAGACATGTTGGAGCCATCATCATCCTGTAAGCTCTCAGGTGGTCTTTCTATAAACAAAATTTATAAACTTCAGACGTCATTAATCGATATAAATTTACTTCAACTAATGTCGATTAATGACGTAATGTTTAGGCCTGTGTAATAATCTATGAGAAGGCATAATTAATACTCGATAACGAAAACCAACTTGAATGTTGCTAACGAATTAATTATATTTGTTTCTTATGTCTACAATATTATATTTGTATAAGTGACGCAATGACGTCTGAATCTGCCGTTATTGGATGGGATGTTATTTTGGAATTTACACATGATTTCAAGACCTAACATTTTGATAGCATGTCCCATCAAATTACTTTGACCTGGCATGCCAAAATCGGTTCGGACAAAAGTTGTCTATCCATTTGATTTCCACAATAAAATATTTTGTCTTACCCGAAGTATAGCATAAAAGAGGGGACTGGCGAGTCGGAGGTAAAACTCTCTGAAAGAAAAAAAGCTTTATTAGCGTTCAGTCATCCTTATATCTGTCTCTTATACACATCTAGATGTGTATAAGAGACAGCAATAATACGTACCAAATGGTTCCTGATGCCGAAAAAGATTAAGAGATAAACTGATAAGATCAATCCAAAGATGGCAAAAAATAGTTGATAGCCTAGTGAGTTAATATGTTTGGTGGTCAGTCCGCCAAAGAGCCACGTACAACCCGCCAAGACACACACGACGCATATATCTCGTAGAGTAATTCTGATGTTAAAAAATGTTTTACAAATTATGAACAGTTAAGTAAGTAAAAATGGAATCTCCAAAATGCTCTCTAATTTACCTCTTTATTTTATCATAATTAATTATATATAGTAGGCCTATAACTTTAGGGATCCCGTCTTGTCGATTAAATGCGATGAGGGCGTATGCTCTGTTATTAACTAGTTCCGCCACATATATGAATTAGGCCTAAATTTATTAGAAGCAAGTATAATTTAGATTAGAAACATACAAATAGGTACTTACACGAGATAAATCTCTTGGTGGTTGATTGCTTTATATATCCCCTTGTTTTGGTTGTAATTGATGAACATTAGGCAACTAATACAGCACTAAGTTAAAAAAAAAAATCATCATATGTATGCTAAAAGCAGTCATTTATGTAATAGATCAGTCAGAACAAGAGTAAAACGCACGTGTTGTCCTTCAAATTCATATAGGCCTACGTTTGCATGTACTTTTACGTGACGCGCGCTGTCATTTTGATGAGACCTTAGAAACAATATCCTGGCCGGGGCTTGACTTGAATAATACAAGGTAATGGACCGGTAGTTTGAATATTTTATTTCAAATGATGCTGTCTTAATATAAAATCTGGATGTAATTATCAAAAAGTATTTAAATTATTCAAGATTGAAATAAAAAACTACTTACAAGCATAATAACGACAACTGGGAGTATATAGGCTGCTAAGAAACCTTTGTCGGCAGACAACCAGCATCTAAAATTGAAAATAAAAGAATTTAGTAACGTGTCGCTTTTTATATAAAAGCATAGACTAAGACCTCATAAGAAGAAAGTTATTTTAGTTTGAAAATGATTGCTCAATTTTAAATAAAACCCCTGAACATCAGTTTAACATCTTGGGTAGTGCGGTTCAGTGGGTCGCTTAACGAAAAGGCATTTTAGAGGGGCCCAGGGAGGGAATTTCGCAAGTTGTGGGTCTGCAGGTATTTTCCCCATTTCTCCATTATTTTTATTTCGAAAAATTTAGGGGGGGGGGGGGTGAGCGCCTGTCCCCCGAATTCGCCACTGCCCAGGCTAAGGTTTGTCGCTCCATACTACAACTATGTGGAACGGGTGCGGGTAAAAGCCATTAGGGTACGTGGCATGCAAGCAAGTATTTTGAAATTGTTTTACACGTTCTAATCTTAAAATGCCCCGCTCGACCTATTTGGAGCAAAATGAAATTGCTGATGATATCCTGGGGCCCCTCAGGGTCTGGGAGCTTCTGGCTTTAGCCGGGTGAGAGCTTACTTGTTACGCCAATAAAAAAAGGTACATTATAAATAGGCCTACAATATAAAATACACAAAAAAGGACGTAAGCTATTAATAAAATACTTAACAAGAATTTAATGTAAACAAACATTTACTCATGTATTTCATAATGCTATTTTAAATATTGAACATATTTAACAATTTCATAAACAATATAAATTATATAATAATAATAATAATAATAATAATAATAATAATAATAATAATAATAATAATAATGATAATAATAATAATAATAAGCATTACACTTCTTCAGTGCCGTATCCGTCGTAGTATCCAGCCATTGACAAAAATGTTATCACTAGAGGCAGGCACCATCCAGCCACAATGTGAACGATGAGAATCTTTCGACTTTGAGGAAAGGGTGTTATCATTGTGAAATGAAGATAAATTCCCTCCAAAAGAATCCACATGAAAAATACCAGCAGGAAAAAGTGGAGGAAAATTGCAGTTGCTCTACATCCACTCTAATAAAGGGAAAAAATGGAAGAACCACGCTGAAACGAGGCTAGTTATAATGATGAAGATAAAGATAATGTGGGTGATGATGATGATGATTATCATTATGATTTATACCAATGGCCATGGTAATAACGTTGTCGTCGTTATCATCATCATCATTATCATCCTCATCATCATCGTCATCTTCCTCAGAAAACAATGTTGAAGAATAAGAATATTATTATTTTATTGTGAGCCTGTCTGTCACCATTACATTAAAATAAATTATGATTAAAATTTGATAACAATTGGCCTAATACTATAGATATATATGATTATCTTTAATCATATAATGATTGTGTTGAATTTATAAACTTGTTATTATAGTACAATAACAATAATATAATAATATTAATTATTATTAATTATTTGTATTATTATAATTATTGTTATTAACTATCACCATTGTATTATGTTCGACTTACAATCGTGTGCGTATCTTCGATGCCGGCTAAGAATGTTATAAACGCTAACAAAAGCGAGAGAATAAGATTGGCGTGGACAATGAGCCACGACTCACGGGTGTAAAACCTGAAATAAATTTTGAGAACTTGTCAACGTTATATGTATATTTTAACACATACTCAGCTATAAAATAATGTTTACAGTCACTGTAATGTTATTATTTATATTTAATACCGCAAAACAATCAGGGCAGATTTAGCAAAGAAAATTATTGATCTCCCAACACGAATCATATGTTATTTCCGGGCATCTATAAAACATTCCCCCGGATCCCCTAGGATAGTGTTGTCCCTCGATAGCACCCCACCTCCCCCCACCCCCACTTTTCGGACATCTGTGGATCCTCCCCTGACAATTTAATCTGTAGAGTTGACAGAAATGTGCTGAGATGTAATTATTTTTACTGCCAGGACTGGTTGTCATAATGATAGATAACATTGATAAGCAATCCAGGGGCATTTAAAAAAAAGGGTTTCTTATATTTTATTATGTTTTGAATATAAAAATCGCTGTTGTGATATCATTGCAACTGACGGATAGCTGTACTATTGAATGTGGTTGCCATACCACCTTTCTGTTACCTAATGCCTGTGTACCTGTGTTGTTTTGTATACTCACGTGACCCATAGAATGATGAAGAGTGCAATGAAAAGCAATATAAGCCCAATTATGATGAAGACATACACAATAGTTGCCAAATCAATAGTGCTAGGTAACTATGGGGAAAAAATAAACACGGAAATACTAAACATATACGAAAAAATGTAAAGATAGAGGATAACAGGTCATTATGGCTATACAAATCATTTAGAACCATTATAAAAATATAAATATCAACTAGTTAAGCAAATATTTAGAAAGAAATATAAATAGAAAACATTTACCATTCCATATACAGTGCATATTCGACCATAAGTGTTAAAAATTGCAGTAGACTTTTATGCATTTGCTTACCAATATTAATTTCCATCTGAGATGCACAATTTCATCTTTAGATTTTCAGACATGCATTCATCGTTCGCTTGCTGTTTAAAATACTCATATTTATATATAATATGATTGGCTATCGTGCGAATGACACTGTTGAACGCGATCGTGTGACAAGCACTCATAAAGTAAAAAGTCACTATTAAGGTTCTACTAGAGCAATTCAAACGCGTCACACAGAGTACCGTATTATTGCTTTAGTGTGCGTAAAGCGTGAAATCTAGTGTGAAGCAAGCTTAATAAACATAGGCCTACCTGTTCAACCTGTACTACAATTCCAAAGTTAGTTGTATGATCACACGCGCACTGCATTAAGCTGTTGCTCTCAAGAGTAACTTCACATCCTTTTGTGGACCAAGTTCTAAAACGATGAATGATCGCAAAAAAAATCATATTAAAATAATTAATATGTATACTAATTTTCTTCCACAAATCCAGTGGTAAATTCACGGTTAATTAATGAGTTAAGCAGTGGCGTATCTAAGGGCTTGTAATGGGGGTGGGGGTGTTAAAGAGGTAAGGTGAGGGAAAGTGACATGGGGAGGAGAAGTGACATGGGGATGGGGCTCGATGATCAAGTGAGGGGGCGCTAGCTCACAAAATAAAGTAAAATGAGGTGATTTTTAACTGGAGCATAATTTTATATTCAGCAAATCTACAAATGTTTATACTTACTCCGAATATGTATCCCAAAACGAACAGGTAGTAGTTTTTTCTTCTCGAATGCCATCTTCTTCTTCACTTTCCTGAGATAGAATCTGAATGAACAAAAGATTATCATGTAGGGGATACACCGCTAATGATGAACATTTTTGTTTAGTTTTAAAGTCGAGAAAACAAATATGTGATGTATTACATATTTTGCATTTCATCCAGTACGTTTTGGACGCAATGCAAAGAAAGGACTCACATGTTTAATGCTATTATACTTAACTTTTTTTAGCCTTCTCCTTCAGAATATTTTTTCTATTCGGTATTGTTTAATTATTTTTTTCTTAACATCGCAGAAGATCCATTACCTAACTCAATTTCTTTAAAACTATAATATTACTTACAGTGTCATATTCCAAGGCAAATTCAACAGCAACTGACTGAATTTCAGAGTTGGTGAATACAGAGCAAGAAATAACCCCACTTGCCAATATTTCCGTTTCACTAAATTACAAAAATGTAGAAGAACGTCAACGTAATGCAAAGGTTTATACAGCACCCTCCGAATATGTTGAACAAAACTACACAACACCTGTTATGTTTAATTTGATGTATGCTATTTCTGAAATTATGATTTATATAAATCTATAGAAAACCATGCCATTTTATTCATTTCCAGCTATGTATCTTATATCATGCCGTACATGTCGTTTGAATTTAAATAACATACCTTTTGATTTCTTTTTTATTTCTTGACTGCGTTGAATCGAATACAGACTTGTCGTAATAAATTACTGACAACCCAATTTGGCCTAAGAATCAGAAAGAAAACAAGAACTTAAAAAATATTATTGTGGTTAACAGCATTAACCTGATAATTTATTTTGTTATTATTATAATTGTTACTGTAAATAATTGTTATCGTTGTTATCTTCGTTGTTGTGCAAAGTGCAATCTCTTCCACTCCCTGGCGAGTACTAGTCGTGCTTGCAATTTAATGCCGATACATGAGATTAATACATTCAATACCACGTCATCCAAGCAGGCACCCTTTTATAATACTGGGTTATTCGAGGGAGGCGTTTATTTTTTTTCGCTGTAAAATAGATACGTAGGCCTATATGGAGTAGTAAATAAACGCCCCATAATTTCACTGTAAATATGGAACGACAACCATAATTATCCTCAAAATGGATTATTGCGTGATTATAAAAACTTATTGATCCCAACCAGAATAGACTACTGCTTCAGTAGAAATTTAAAAAATGTCTTGAGAATGATGTTGCTTCTATTAGATTTATTTACGGTCACCTGGGGGGGGGGCGTTTACTTGAAGGAAAAATATTCGAGGGAGGGGTTTATTCCAAATGAGGCCCTAGAAAGGGCATTTATTCGAGGGGCGTTTGTTCAAAGTGGGGCGTTTATTCGAATAAATAAGGTACAGTATATGGATTCAACATTGGTATATCCACAACAATATTATCATAATTCCTTCTTACTTGTAACCCCGTCTAAAGCTGACTCTGCGACCTTCATATAACCCAAAGAGTTTACTGAGCTTTTCTTGCTTTCGTCGATTGTTGATGAAATATTCGAGTCAGAATTAAAGAAATTGAAAACCAATAACTGAGCATCAGCAGCAGAGTCTATGTTCATAATATTAACCGCTGTCAACGATAATATATTTATATTTTATTAATAATGTAAATTAATATTGATAATAATTAATCAATCATGACGTTATTATTTGTTATGACAAGGTGACATAAACAATTAAATAATTGAGTTGGTTATGCTTTATTCGGTTTTTCATGAAAGCAAAACGTAAATACAAGACACAACAGACGACTTTAGAATATTGGATGACCCATAGAGTCGATAAACATCGGCATAATTACAATGGGATTCCAAAAATAAGAAATTGAAGGCATTAAAATATAATAAAGACATACATTATAATGTAATTATTATTATTGCATATATAAATATATTAATTAATGATAAACCTGTATTTTCAGAGTGCAGAGTGAAATTGCTTCCGGGCGGTAAGCTTCCAGCAGATTTGACGAGGATGGTTTCCATGGAGACAGCAACTCCTAATGCTACATCTTCATCCTGAATAATAATTTCAAAATTGTATCAGTCAACTTTAATTTGTAAAACTACAATCAAAAAGACGTTTTATACAAAATATATAGTATAGTAAACTTTTTTGTTTACAAAATCGCTTTAATTGGGTTAATTGTTCACTGCGCATTTGATAATGTTTTTTTAATTGGAGCGTTATAAATTTCTGCATATTATTATTATTATTATTATTATTATTCAATTTTATGATTATTTATACAGTACAGTAATAAGTTGTAGCAAGTTAATGAAACCTTGTCAAAAGTGCCACATTTTTATTAGTTTGTCTGGCTATTAACACGTCTAATTCATATGACCTATGACATGTAAAGCTTGACTCCACAGTTCAAGACAATTTCTAACCTTACATTAATTTAAATTATTAACTTACCAGATTTTGAATAGGACTGAACAAATTCTCTGCAACATCTCTTACATTCTAACGGGACAAAACACAATTATGTATCAGAAATAAATGCAGAATAGTAAAATAACGAAAGATAATACAAATTATATTTACATTTATTAATAACAGTGTTTTATGATATTAGTTTTCATATTCGATTCTTATATGTTCAGTACCTCATGTATATTCATTAAATTTCTGTATGTTTTACAATAGAAAATGACATAAAACAAACCTTAGCTCTAATTCTGATATCATCTTCACTCCCTCCTTGATCAAACGATGCAATATCTTGTAATGCAGACACGAGCATTTCAACGTCATCTTTGCCTAGCTGGTTACCGTCATTTTCATTCAAATACTCGGCAGATACGGAAAGTACACTGTCCTGGGTTAGATTTGTTACAGTTGACATCTACAAAAAAATGTTAATAATAATGACGTAATAAAATAGAAATATTATGCTTCAATAAAGAATCTCATGTGTTGTGACCTGGTTGGAGCAATTGTATTCACACACCCAAATTCCTCTTCTATAAAATTTAATAAATATATAAATAACATATATATAGGCCTATATATATAATGTATATATTATGTATGTAATATAGTGGCAACTGGCATATAT
>NW_022727891.1:80223-89645 GCF_011630105.1 Anneissia japonica
ATTTGTAGCATAGGAGTCCGTTATTGCTTCTGTATTATCATCACTCGATCCTGATACCATTCCGTCCCCTGTGACACCATTCTCATTTGTAGCTTGAATATCTAATGTTGCTGCTGTATTATCATTGCTTGCTTCAGAAGGCTGTGCTTCGGTTATGCCATCATTTGCATTTGTAGCATAGGAGTCCGTTATTGCTTCTGTATTATCATCACTCGATCCTGATACCATTCCGTCACCTGTGACATCATTCTCATTTGTAGATTGAATATGTAATGTTGCTGCTGTATTATCATTGCTTGCTTCTGAAGGCTGTGTTTCGGTTATGCCATCATTCGCATTTGTAGCATAGGAGTCTGTTATTACTTCTGTATTATCATCACTCGATCTTGATGACATTTCGTCGACTGTGACAACATTTATATTTGTAGCATATGTATCTGAGGTTGCTGCCGTATTATCATTGCTTGCTTCTGAAGGCTGTACTTCAGTTATGCCATCATTCATATATGTAGCATAGGAGTTTGTTATTTCTTCCGTATAATAGTTACTCGATCCAGATACCATTTCGTCGACTGTGACAACATTCTCATTTGTAGCATGTGTATTTACTGTTTCTGCTATATTATCATCGCTTGCTTCTGATGGATGTATATCGGTCATACCACCATTTTCATTTGTAACTGTATTTTCATAACTTGATCCTGATGACATTTCGTCAACTGTGGCACTATTTATATTTGAAGCAAATGTATCAGGGGTTGCTGCTGTGTTATCATTGCTTGATTCTGATGGATGTACGTCGGATATTTCACCATTATCGTTAATTATAGTATGGGAATCTGTAATTGCCTCAGTATTATCGTTACTTGAATCCGTACTTGATCCTGATGCCATTTCGTCGACAGTGAAAACATTCACCTCTGTAGCATGTACATCAGTTGTTTCTGCTGTATTATCGTTACTTGGTTCTGATGGTTGTACATCTGGTGTGGCACCATCTACAGCTGTGGCACCGTTTTCATTTGTAGCATGGACATCAGTTATTGTTGCTGCATTATCATCACTTGTTTCTGATGGTTGTACTTCCGTTACGGTTGATTGTCTGTCAGAAGTGATAGTTGTATCAGCCGTAGTAAAGTTCTGCGGCGTCGTTAAGTTTGTTTCCCCTGTAACAGGTAAGTCCATAGTTGAATTAAGGGTAATTATGTGTAGTTTTTCAGTTATGTTCCAAAACCACGGATCTTCAGTTGAGTTTAACATCGAACTATCTTCAGTTTTGATAGTTCCATTTGTAATATCAGAGCCGGAATTTCGACGTAGTCGAATTACACGTGAGAACATCTTTCTGTTTAATTGTTCAGTAGGTATAGAAATTTCATCTTTTGTGTTATCTCTATCCATGTCTGCGTATTCTGTAAAATGCAAAACAAAAATCCCTATGCTTATTAAATCATGCAATTGGTTATTTTTAGACTTACATCACTTGCAACCTACCTCGTTTAATACAGAAAAATAACATTATTATCAATCTAAATATAAGTTATTTATTAACGGCTACACTTCTACGTTTTTCTTTACTTGTGTCTTAACATTTTATATGCTATTTATTTATATTAATATTCACCCATTATGTACCTTATTTAACGGTTTTGATATCTTTTACTTTACGTTGTACTAGGCCTAGGCGTATGCCAGTTTAGTGTAACAAGCTTTCAGTTGTTTCATCATTGATTGATATGATTGTATTCTGTGTATTTTGTGTATGCACCATCACTGTGATGCATGCGGCGGTTTCGAAAGCGATTTCTAAATAAATATAATAATAATAATAATAATAATAATAATAATAATAATAATTATTATTATTATTATTATTATTATTATTATTATTATTATTATTATTATTATTATTATTATTATCATCATCATCATCATTATTATTATCATCATCATCATTATTATTATTTTGTTGTTTTTGTTATTATAGTGAATATTGCTATGACCGTATCTAAAGCAAAAATAAACTCACTTGAGCAAACGATGAGTTCTAATCTCAATGTACAATCATTTTGACAAGCAATTGCATTCAGCCTCATATAGCGCCCTCTAACAGATGAGGAAAACATATTTATAACATATTCGTCTTCACCCAATGAGTTTGCAGAAAATATCTAGGATAAAAAGAAGGTCTAGAATTATTACAAAGTCGAAAAGCAAATGTTTTTTTATTAGTCATGTCCATGTAAAACATCCTTGGTTGAGTTATCTAATGTTCACAGTTACATCAGCATTAGGCCTACTTACAGTAGGTCCGCATAAAGACAAATAGTGGCTATTTATCAGTTTTATTTAAAACTATTTCAATACAAATATTGTACAAAGAATATTCAATTCTATCTACAGATAAAAAAAAAACAGTGCTAATATTATGATAACATTAATTTTTAAAAAATATTTAAAACAATTTGAAAATAATGATACATGGCACTCGGAAAGGTTTATGAAAGAAAAAAGAATTATGGAAAAAGATGTTGGAGACAAGATTAGTAAATTAAAAAAAAACGATTATTCAATTCAATTAAAATTTAATTTTAGGAAAAATATAACAAAAACATGATGCTGCCTTCCAAGGATTGCCAAAAAAAGTTTAGAAACCATCAAGTCTCCTAACAGCGTCATTAAAAATTAAATAGCATGCAATAATTTATATAACATTTTAAAATAAAAATATAATAAAAATAAAAATAAATAAATAAATAAATTATGGGACGCCAATTAAATTGTCTATGGCACGAGCAAAGGATTACATTTCACAGAATTCAATAGCACAAATTTAAAGCCTGGAATATTCTTATTATTATGAAACACGCACAAGATAATATACGTGCAAGATAATATGATAGTCCTATAATTAGTGAGGCTTCCTCCTTGTATCTTTCCGTTTTAGTCTTACCTTGTTACCATTCACGTTCTTGGCTTCTTCAACTCTCTTATCTTCTGTTATGCATTGAATACTAAATTTACTAATCCAAGAGGCAGATGCACTCCCACCCTGAGTAATTACACCAAAAACAGACACATCTAAGACTAAGTCAATCTGAATCCACGGGTATTCGTCGTCACTCCCTCTCATCCAGAAGCTAGGTCCATTCAGGAGCACTTTACTTGGTCCCGTTTCCTCTGAAGCTTGCGAGGATGATGTGAATTTAATGTTTTCTATTCTATTTTCAGCAATGAAACCAGCATATTTACTGCAAACACCTAATTTCAAAATGTTCAATGGTCAGTGTACATAAGCTATTGAAGTTTAATTGAAAGACCAAAAAAGCTTTCCTATGATCGTTGGAACTATTTATATTTGACAAGTTTTCTTTTAAATTCATCCCACCTAAAATTATTATCATTATTAACATCATTATTATCATCATATGGCCAATTGGTAGAAGCCAGAGCCATGGGTAAATTCATTAAAATTCATCTTTGAGTAGTTATAAGAAATTCCAACTGGTCTAGTTGACTTACAGTGATTTTTGCAATACTTTTTAATAATTAAATTTTAATTTAACGTAAGGATTTTGTTTAAATCATCTAACCACTCGACGCGACTGTTTAAATTTATTATTAAAAGGTATTGTAAGAATCTTTGTTTTTAACAATTTAAACAAATGCCAAAAGAAACTTGTCTAAACTGGTAGGCCTACTTTTTTTCTGTACAATGATTGGGCCGATGAGCAATCTAGCTATTAAAATAGAAATCAGTGGTCATAATGCACACGGGACCAACACCTTAAACGTCTCATCCCATCCGAAAAACGGTGCGCTATCGTAACTTGCATTTCAGCTCTCCAGCTGAAATACAAGGAAAGCAGCGATGTGAATTGAGCCGGGTACCTCCATGGATCTCCATGGTTCAGCTCACATACAGTTGCTACCACGAGTTTAGCCGACTGAGCTAGCTGTGGTCACAGTGTTTTTAAAATTTATGGTCATGGTTTGACTAGTTCCACTGTTTTCTATTGACAATATTATTTGCGGTAGGTCTATGTTGACGACACTGAGCGAAAACGCTAAAACTGGCAAAACACAATAAATAAGGTATAATTATTTGTTTCGTAGTTCAGACAACTAATATCGAATTTTATTTCAATGCTTATTTGAAAGACGTTAACCTGGTTTAAACGTTATAAATACGGTAGAAGTAATGATCATTAAGTGGAGGTAGACAGGCAGTATTCCTATCCGGTAATGGGTTACTCATTAGCAACCGACGTAAAAAATATACAATATTGCAGCAATTACGAGTGTAGTCGTGTGGTAATAATACGTGAAACGATTGGCTTATTCAAACAATAATTTACCCTTTCCACCTGTAATATTCAATTTACAATTAAATGTTTATATATTCTATTAAAATGTACATCATCATCATAATTGTTTAATATTGTTTTGTGATGGTCTGGTATGATTTTTTTTTGTCTCTGAATTCGTGCGTTCTTCAATGTAATTTGTAACGTAAAGTGTTTTTAAATGACATTTTATGCATATCTTATATTTATATAGGGGCCTATTGTTTGATTTGGTTGGCTTATGTAAAAAAACAATTCAGCCATTGATTGCGAGCGAATTTTATTTTGCCACCATTTTTTTTTTATGTTTTATATTGAATAAAAGATATGGATTGGATTTATTTATTTAATTATTTGGTGTAAACACCAAGGATAGAACACGAAAGTCTAGAAGAAGACTTATTTCCAGTGGGTGGTGGTGGTGATTGGACAGTACACCGGGAGACAATTCCCTACTCTTTTCCGAAGAGTGTACTGTGTTCTTTAACGTGCACTTGGGCCATAAATGCACACGGGACCAACGGCTTAAACGGTCTCATCCGAAAGACGGTGTGCTATGTAACTTGTATTTCAGCCATCTAGCTGAAACACAAGGAGAGGCAGCGATGGGAATTGAACCGGGGACCTAGAGATCTCCACGGTTCAGCGCACACACAGTGGCTACCACCAGATTAACCGACTGAGCTAAGCTGCTCTCTCGGTTAATCTGGTTCACTGTTAAGACACCCTGATTTGTCTACGGACAACTTACAACGTGCGATCTTAGTTGTAATTTTTATTTCAACAGACTTTCTTCAATTAAGCCGGCTTCCTAGTATTTTAGTACTGTATTGCTTTCAACAAAAATGACCAGTCGAATTAAAAAAATGATGAAAACATGCCGAAAATAATAAGATATTTGCCGATACCACATTTGAGATAGCCTTTCTCCACCTGTTGTAGGCCTATACATATTGACAACTAGTTTTAAAATGATATTCTGCAATAGCCTACTAGTTAGTATTGGATTTTTTTGTCAATCAATGTTCAATGTTCAATGTAGTTTATTTAGTATATAAAGGCCATTGGCCCAAAAATACATAAATTCACTGCATATTATATACCGTATTTTCTTTTCTTATCTTATATGCTAATTGTACAAAATGAGTTAATTTAAACAAAAGTGATTGTTTATTCGTCTGCATTAGTTTCTTAAACTTAAAATCATTAGGATGTGATAAATAATAATTAGGTATTAAACGGTTTTTTAAATATTTGTATAGTGGACAAATCTGTCTCTTATACACATCTAGATGTGTATAAGAGACAGGAGTCATGCTTTGCCCTGACGTGTTATCGTACCGAATTATCAGTGCGTTTCGCAAGTGATTCACGGAATCGAGCCACGACCTTCAGATTACTCAACCCGAATCACTTGAGAATTTTTTTTTCGCATGCATTTGGGAACGTACTGAGTATTCGGTACGATAACACATCAGTTAGGGCAAAACATCACTCTTATATTATTTTCCTGACGCAAACGCATATTAAAATAATAATAATGATAACGATAACGACAATAATGATACAATTATATATTTAAAAAAATATTAATGATTATGATAATGATAATAATAATAATAATAATAATAATAATAATAATAATAATAATAATAATAATAATAATTAGGATGATGATGCTTGCGTTTAATGATGATGATGATGATAATAATAATAATACAAAATATTAGATGTATAATAACGAGCAAATGGCATTACACAGACTCAAAACGTATTGCAATATTTTAAAAGATTATCAAAAAAAAAAAGAATTTTATGTTTGACCGTCTAGCTAACATATCTACACACTAAAAATTAATTTATTTTTTTTATACATTTCTCTAAAAAAGAATAATACTGTATAAACACTAATTAACACGAAGGTGTCTTTACCTTCTCCAGAGGTAGTCTTCAACATCAAATAAATAACCTGTCAGGGAGATAATTCATTACAATATTTTAGGAGAAAGTAAAATACAGTATAAAATGGAGTCTTCAACATCATTAAATAAATAACCTGTTAGGGAGATAATTCATTACAATATTTTAGGAGAAAGTATTATACAGTATAAAATGGATAACAAAGGTAAAGGACTATCGAGCGTGTCTCCAAGGCATCATTACAAAAAAAATTGCAACATTATACGACATTGAAGTAACAATATTATTATTATTTAGGCTAGCAAACTTATAATAATATTAGTATAATAATAACAACAAAAACAATAATAATGACGATAACGATGAGGATGAGGGGATAATGATGACATCGATGATGTTGTAATGATGATAATAATAATTATGATGATGTCGATGATGATGAAATCAATGATAATGCTGATGATGATGATGGCTATGATAATAATTTTGCATCAATATTAGTACTTCTTATGTATTTGTTTGCACTTTCAACATTTCTAGCGAATGAAAATAATATTCGTCATATTATTATAAACGTATTCGCATATTTAAACGCATCTTTGTAACATTATAATTATGCACCCGACCAATATAAGGAAATTTAAAAATTCTTAAATTTATTTTTTTTTTAACCACAAAATCTAAATGAATAGGCTTATATATATATATATTATATATATAATATATATATATATATTATATATATTATATATATATTGAAAGCTGTTAACTGCATCGTCGTTGAGTAGGCCTAGTGTGAAAGATTAAATAATTTTAGTTACATTATTTGTGTATTTACTACCGTATGTATTTGAAAATTTCTATGAAAAAAACCTACCAGAATATGAACTGACAGACGCATCTTCCTTGCTTGGTTATTCAACATTGTTACTAGAAACTATCCGATTTGCTGGCAAGCATCACAAACTTAATGTGACGTTAGAGATGCATTTACCTCATTGAAAATGTTCAATCACTGTTAATAATTTGATCGATATATTCCATGAACCTTTTTAGAGAAGACCTTTCAGGTTATTGTTTGTAACTGAACAGCCAAAATTGATAATGCTTACCTAATCCACCAAATTTTTAAATTTACATATTTCATAAATATTAATGATTTCATGCTTCTTTGTTTCTGTGCTGTGAGGGTGTGAGTTGTCTTTTCTGTATTCTTCATTTACTTATTTATTATTTACTTTACTTTCAGGCAATTTACTGCCGTTAGATGCCTTTAGATATAACTCAACTACTTGATGTCGGCCTACATTATTTAAAATGTATGGAAAATATTTTGTCATGATTTATACATAGTGAATATGTAGCTATTTTTATTTTTTTTTTAAACTAAAAAGGTAATTATTATAAGTCTGTTTTCGAGATTGAAGATAAAAGCAGTTATGGACCAAGTGTGGACAAAGAGCAGACTTTATTTTTTGACCAATTACATAACAAGAATATAAAGGCCAACTCAGACAGCGTCGGCCGAGTTGAACGCAGACGCGATGGTGTGCGTCGGGGGCAGTCGCGTAGTAGAATATTAAACGTGTTTAATAATTCTCACGACGGCTTAAGACTGTCCCCGACGATAAATCGGGTCGGGCTGCGTCGGCCGACGCTGTCTGAGTTGGCCTTAACACTTCATTTAATTATAGATATCCTCTGGAGTCATTTTCGAATGACTCGAGAGGATAGCAGATTTATGATTATTATGATGATTATGATATGTTTATTATGACTATTGATAATATGTTCAGAAATATATATTTAATAAAAAGTATAATATTGAAATGAGGTTAAACATAAAATTAATTTTTTTATTTATGACATTTAATATTTAATTTGATAATGACTTTTATAATAAAAAAAATACTGTACATGTAATTGATTTGAATATGTGATAGGCCGAAGTTTTTTTTTTTTGTTTTGTTTTTTTTAAATTTTGAATAAAGATGTGCTACCCACACAAAAGAGAAAAAAATTATAGGTAGAAAATATAATTCAACATTGTCAAATTATACTTGGTGTTTTCGGGATTGTATTGTAAATCTAACACATAAAGAATGTAAAAGGTTAGTATCATTCACAATCCATCTCAAATCTGAAAATAAATTATGAGTTTGGTAAATCATTTATATGAAAGAAAGCATAATAGCACAAAGCTTCAGTCCATTCAGCCCTAGTCGATAAGTAATTTAGAGACACATTTATTAAAGCAAACAAGCTCAAACTTAATACGGTACAGTACTGAAATTATCAAAAGCCAAAGTAAAGGCTCAACCTTCATACAATAACAGGCCTATGTAACTCTGAAATTAACGTATAATTATTGATAGTATCAAACGCGTTTTCACACACACACCCACACCCCCCCCCCCCCCCCCCCCCCCACACACACACACACACACACACACACACACACACACACACACTATCATCAATTTACATTGAACTTGATAGTGAAATTCTAATGCTATGCGCTTTCAACATTATGTCCAATAGAAGTTGAATAAAAGAAACCAATAAGATGAAGAATATGAAGAAGAGAACAATAAAACCATCAACATAAAATAAAAGTGTACTGTATAGGCCTATGCCTATTTATCACCTGAGCCATTTATTTTATTAAAGCGTAAGATATTCTACAGATCATATACAGTCACTTTTTACAAAATCTAGGGAAAATAACATTGTATATATCATCTAAACCAACCCGATAGAACAAACGTACGGTACACATTGACGGTTGTTCGAGTTGTACGTTTGCTTTGGTGAACGAATCGTGAATAAACTTAATATCAAATCCAGGCTCATTCAAAAGAGCGAGAGCGGTAATAATGGACCTTTCAGCTAAGCCCTGATCTTTAAATTATTGTTGCTAAGGGGTGGAAACCGCGAAAATCTACGTGTTTGTAGGACAACCACTGAAACCTGACTATACTAAATTACACATTCTGATTGGTCAGATGTTAAGTTTGAATGAGACTCCGGAATGGTTCATTATAGGTAACCAATAGAGGGTGGTATATAGCATTTTCTCTATCAAAATATTGTTACACTTTTTTTTTTTATAAGAACCAGTAAAATTTTGCCCAGGCTCAGTGTTCTTATTTTTTG
>NW_022727891.1:90536-95143 GCF_011630105.1 Anneissia japonica
ATTTTTTTTTTTTTTTTTTTTTTTTTTTTTTTTTATTTTGGATAAAGATGTGCTACCCACAAAAAAGAGAAAAAAAAATTATAGGTAGAAAATATAATTCAACATTGTCAAATTATACTTGGTGTTTTCGGGATTGTATTGTAAATCTAACACATAAAGAATGTAATAGGTTAGTATCATTCACAATCAATCTCAAATCTGAAAATAAATTATGAGTTTGGTAAATCATTTATATGAAAGAAAGCATAATAGCACAAAGCTTCAGTCCATTCAGCCCTAGTCGATAAGTAATTTAGAGACACATTTATTAAAGCAAACAAGCTCAAAGTTAATACGGTACAGTACTGAAATTATCAAAAGCCAAAGTAAAGCCTCAACCCTAATCCAATAATAGGCCTATGTAACTCTGAAATTAACGTATAATTATTGATAGTATCAAACGCGTTTTCACACACACACACACCTGTCTCTTATACACATCTAGATGTGTCTAGTCCAAGTGCCTGTACCATCAATTTACATTGAACTTGATAGTGAAATTCTAATGCTATGCGCTTTCAACATTATATGTCCAACAGAAGTTGAATAAAAGAAACCAGTAAGATGAAGAATATGAAGAAGAGAACAACAAAACCGTCAACATAAAATAAAAGTGTACTGTATAGGCCTATGCCTATTTATCACCTGAGCCATTTATTTTATTAAAGCGTAAGATATTCTACAGATCATATACAGTTACTTTTTACAAAAACTAGGGAAGATAACATTGTATATATCATCTAAACCAACCCGATAGAACGAATGTACGGTACACATTGACGGTTGTTCGAGTTGTACGTTTGCTTTGGTGAACGAATCGTAAATAAACTTAATATCAAATCCAGGCTCATTCAAAAGAGCGAGAGCGGTAATAATGGACCTTTCAGCTAAGCCCTTATCTTAGAATTATTGTTGCTAAGGGGTGGAAACCGCGAAAATCTACGTGTTTGTAGGACAACCACTGAAACCTGACTATACTAAATTACACATTCTGATTGGTCAGATGTTAAGTTTGAATGAGACTCCGGAATGGTTCATTATAGGTAACCAATAGAGGGTGCTATATAGCATTTTCTCTATCAAAATATTATTACACTTTTTTTTTTTATAAGAACCAGTAAAATTTTGCCCAGGCTCAGTGTTCTTATTTTTTGGCCAATTTCAGGCTCAAAATGTTCTTATTTTGTACTTATGTTACACATTTAACAAACATACAAATGTATTATTGTACCATTATACACTGTACTGGAAGGTAGGTAAAAGTGCCCCAGGAAAAACTGGCCCCGATAAAAAGGCCACTGAAAAAAGGCCCCGGTAAAAATGTCCCCAAATGACAAGTAGGTATACACCTCCTGTACTGTATTATAGAGGGTATTACATAGTCACACCTACTACACATAAGGTACAGATATATATTTTTGGTTTTTCTAGTTTTTTAAAATAAAAATATCATTGGACATTTTACCTCTGCCTCAATTTGTTCTTATTTTGTTCTTAATTTTTAAGCAATTTCAGCCTCGGTGTTCTTATAAAATGTGTTCTTATAAAAAAAAAAAAAGTGTATTGAAAGACAAAAACTGTAATTCAAGCACTATACTGAAGACATCTGTGTATCACACCGCGTGTCTTCGGCATTCTTACTGTAACGATCCCCCTTACGTGAAGCAAGTTTATAAGCTATCACAAATAGGGCAAATGTAAGACATGCAATGAATAGCATCAAGTACATAAGAGCATCAATGTTTTCACTGTCATCTCCACTGGTACCATCATCATCGGGGAAGTACTGTCCTATAAAGAACGGGATGAGCATTTCACCAAATGACGCGCCGACAACTAGGATAGCAGCATCATTTCCGGTCACTCGTATATAGCGTTCAAGCCACGATAAACCAGTTGGAAAAAGCGACGCCATGCCAGCTCCAAGCAGAGCCGTGCCAAGCCAGATACCGATCTGACTGGTGTTTGCAAAAACCGCTAAGATAACGGATGCTCCTATACAGAGGACTACGTCTGCCAACAGCATTTGCAGAGGCGTAAAGAAATAAGCTAAAATAATTGCTAATCCACGAAATATAGCGAAGGTACCCCAAAAGAGAGAATTGAGAAGTGATGCACTATCTTTACTGAGTTTCAAATCACAATTGATTGCGTAGGAATATATGTAGCTACCAAATGCCACTTCACCGCCAACGTAAAGAAAGTAAAAAACAAACAAAATAATTAACATGTGGATGCGAAACCATTTATCTGTTGCTTCGTCCGTTGCGTCATCCGCTGGTGAATGATTACTAGGTCGCCTGCATTTGAACTCACTAGTGACGCAGAAATAGTAGAATACAAAAGCATTGAGAAGAGTTATTCCTGCAATGATTGCGTACACTATGTATATATTTCCTGGGATTAATATGTCTCCAGGGCTAAGGCCGTCCTCTATTTTTGTAATAGCTTGTCCAGTCCCTTGAGGCATGTCAACTGTAGTATGCCTACTCCCACCAGCGCTGGTCACATTATGCTCAGAAGGTGTTAGGTGATCGGTGCGAGAACGTATGACGTCGACGGTTTCTGTCTTCGGAGCACAAGTTCCATTATTTGAACACAACATAAGAGGAAAGTCAGTGATGTTTGGAGTTTTGACTGTAGTGTTTGATTCTTCGAACTGTGTCTTGTGAGTAACATAATTCGGAGGCTTCAATTCGGTGATTTCTCTTTCCTTAACCGTGCTAAAAACCATGTCCGTGGTGTACAGAGTATATTCGTCTAGTTCATTAGCATCGGCAAATACACTGATGAAAGGTTTGGCAATGAGAGGCGCAACAGTGGCCCCTACCGCAAATGTGAAGTGGAGGGATTGCATGTAAGGCGGTGAACTTTCACCCCAAATTCTCAGGCATAACACATTACCTCCTATGGATGTAAAACAAAATAAGGGTTGAACATTATTTCTTAAATATTTCGATTATCTATTAATTTGTTACATGAATTATCATTTATAAAACTTGCGAGTCGTATTTTCAAAGTCGTATACATTTTTTGACGCTTAACATTGTTTAGCATATGAATAGGCCTATTCTAAAAATGTTATACATATTAGTTCATCAGAGCAGTCGGAACAACAAAGTTGACTCAAATAAAAGTCTGTCAAGAAAACATTTTGAAGTATAATTATTACGAAAACACAAGCATTTTTCAAAATATAAATATAGGCCTAGGCATTTAAAATAAACATTCAAACCTGTATCAAGGCCTCCCATTGCAGTGCCGGTCAAAATGAACGCGAACATGATAGTGCTAAGTTTCTTCGTCGCTGGAACGCACATCATTCCCATGGAACACGTCACCAGGAACGTCCCCAATAGCCCAAATGCGTTAAAGCGTTCAAGTACTGCACCGGAGATTATTGATCCAATCATATATCCAAAGCCACGACTGAGGAAAATGTAGGATAGCCGGTCATAGTTAGCGTTCACTTGATGCAACAAATCAGGAAGTGTTGGTCCAACTACACCTATAATCAATCCCTAATAAAATTTAAAAAAATCGCACGATTTCTACAGTGAAGCACTATATAGAATGGGCCTAATAAAAAAAAGTAATAATGTGTAATCAACTTCTTGTTTTAACGAATGTTTCTATAGTAAGACAGTGGATTGCAAGACTAGGCCTAGTGATTTAGAAAAAATAAATTCCTAAAAGCAATTGATGTTTATGCACCACGGTAAGGCTTTGAACTTCACCCATAAATCATGAGCTACCTCGCCTATTCACCCATCAGAAGAATATGCCTAAGTATGCGTTCCATTCGAATTTAATTCTAGTCTAAAGGCCTAGCTTTTTGAAAATTGTTTTCAATCTTTCAACAGCAAAATGAACAGACAAAAAGTATGCGGATAAGCATTGGCAGTCAAGTATAAGTAACGTCTTAAAACTGTCTTAAAGTGATTTTCCACTCTTATGAAAAACAATGCACAAACATAACTTTATTAAAAGAAAATCTTATTGATCTGTTAGAGAAACAAACCTTACTATAATATTAAATTAGAGTGCAGTGCAGTGATAGGCATACGGTGTTATACTCACAAGACTAAAGAACCCTCCAAATAGAGCAACAGTTTTGGACTTTTTCCGATCTTCGTTGTGTGTCTGTTCACTGACGTAGTCGCTTAGATCTTTGACTACTTCGATGCGACTCGTTTCCGAGATGGAATCAGCGCTCAACTTTGTATATTCGTCCTCGGATGAATCAGACATAGTTGAATTAGGTCTTGCCTGCAATATTTAAAAGAAAATATCCCAGACATGTTTTGTTTACCACTAAACAAATTTTGCAGATAAAGTGATAGCTTTTATCAATGACGCTTAATAACAGTAAATTTAGGAATAATATCAAGCAACTAACCTTAAAAGTTAGTTATGTCAAACTTATTAATGAACTCCATGGTAACAAAGATCACATTCAAAATAATAGAAACGAACTCCATGGTAACAAAGATCACATTCAAAATAATAGAAACAAAGGTTTAGTGGATTGCAGAAACGCTAATATAATATATATATATATAGGCCTA
>NW_022727891.1:95365-104206 GCF_011630105.1 Anneissia japonica
ATGATGTTATGTTATTTACTACCAGGTTGAATATTAAACAGATCTAGCATAATCATCGCTTATGGATAACCTTTACAAATGCACTCTTGTGTGCAGTTTATCGGTCATCATTACATTGAATTACAAAAGACGAAGACAATAATGATTGACGTTAATAATAAACTAAGCTTCGTCGCGCCGTGGCTAAGCCCATAGCGGAATTCAAAGCGCATTGGCTTTGGAGGTTTAGAGATACCTGTATAATTATTAACCAGTCTAATAGTGGTCTACATTTCTCCATAAGCTAGCCAAGCCAATAATCATCGTTCAACTTAACAGTTTTAAACTGAGTACGCCTCTAGCATGCTAACTGGGCAAAAACCGCTAACTTACGTGTTTGTCCACTGTTCTTAATAGGCTCGTTCTTTTCTGATAGCTACGTGGTATAGGCCTACCTACATTAAAGCAATTACGAAGTCCAAAGTACAAAAGTGTTTGTTGTAGCAAATGCTATTGTAACTGCAACATGATCCAATGTAGAAATTAGTTAGCGGAGTCGCAAATTAGATCTAAAAATAGATTCAAATTCCCGGTAACGTTATAAATACGCCCCGAAAGTAGGGAAAGCATAATTCTAAAATAATGGAGGGCCAGCCTAGTACAGTTTTTAGGCCTATTGTAATTTACTCCGAAGGATGATAATTTAAACATAAAGCTAATTTTACAAAGTTAATGGCTGTCAAAAATCACACACATACACATATCAGTATTTGCATAATATTTTTTATCATTAAGTAATAAAAGAAAGATTAACACAAAATTATTTAAAAAAAAAAATTCTATGGAAGGGTTGAGGCCATGATCTAGTTTAAACGTTGGTGACGCCAGTCACATAAAATGGCCGTATTCGACTGGTCGTTCTTTTTTTAAATCACTCCCACCTGCGCAGAGGTAAAATCCTACTTAACGAAGACGACCAGTCGAATAGAAAACTTGTAAATACTCGACAAAACAAAATTGCTGCATAGTTACCGCGATACACGCTGGGTAATCAAGATTCAGCTTTGTGAAAAAAAAAAAAAAAAAAAATTCATCCAGTTTTTGAATTCTGTTGGCCTACAATTATTTTTTGACTTCATGTGGGTAAATATTAAATTTTTTTTTTTTAATTTAATCTAAATCATATTAACGCGAATGCTGTTTCTAAACTCACCAATCGGCCATGTTTGTTTTGGTCACATGAATAACTTAACGCTGATTAACGCACTCTGATTTACGTTAATTTTCTTGTCAACGAAGTCTATTTTACGAACCAGTCGAATGAAAATAATAAAGCAACGAAAAGTCGTAGTCAACGAAATCAACCAGTCGCATACTCCCTTTTGGACTTGAAGCAAGATTAAGACCACGGGTTCATACAAACGGAAACCAAAAATCAATAAACGTAAACGTTCTCGGCTCTGTTTCCTCTCCTAAAAGCTTAGTGTTCCACAAGGTTCTGTTCTTGGTCCTCTACTTTTTCCGTTATATATTTCCCCCGTTGCTAAGATCATTCGTTCCCATAATTTGTACATTCAATGTACGCCGACGACAGCTTTATCTACCATTTAATCCATTTTATGACACACAAAGTATAATAAACAAAATTCAAAGTTGCATATCTGACATTGAATCTTGGCTCTCTCATAACATGCTTAAATTAAATCCTTCCAAAACTGAATTTATTTATTTTTTATCGCGATTTTTTACCCCAATACCAATCTTCCCTTCTTTGATTCTCGGCTCAAATAAAATTAAACCATCCTCATCGGTTAGGAATCTTGGTTTTTGTTATGGATCAGTTTTTCTCATTAAATCTGCATATCAATAAAATTTGTCAATCTGCCCATTATTACTTGCGTAACCTTAAAAAGATTTGTAAATATTTAAATTCTAAATCTCTGAAACACTTGTCCATGCCTTCATTTCTTCAAAACTTGATTACTGTAATTCTCTATTAGTTGGCTTACCATCTTTTTCTATCAACCGGTTACAGAAAATTCAAAATTCTGCTGCCCGAGTGTGCTCTCTTACCAAGAGACGTTTACATATTACACCGATCATTCGAAATCTACATTGGCTGCCTCTCCGAAGGCATCAGTTTTAAGATTCTTATCATTTGTTTTAAGGTTCTTCAATCTAAACAACCCTCCCATCTCTTTCAACTTCTGAAATTGTATGTCCCTAACCGACGAGTCCCCTCTGACAACAAAAATCTTCTCGTCACCCCAAATTAAAACAAAAACATACGGAAAAAGAACTTTCGCCTTTGCTGCTTCAGCGCCGTGGAACGAATTGCCACTCTCTATCAAACTGTCTCCCTCTATGATGTATTTAAGTTAAAACTGAAGTCCCATCTCATTAACTCTTTTTAGTCCATCCCCACTTCGCATTTCCAAATTTTAAAATCTTTCTCTAGTTGTACTCTCTGCGCTTTTGATCATTTCCTTGAAATTAGCGCATTATAAATATTTTATTATTTTTATTATTATTAAACTATGAAGTAGAATCAGTAATCCACTATTTCAGAACACTGACTAAACATGAAGAACAAAATACTGTCTTTTTTGTATAACAATTTGAAAACGTTTACCTACAGTGCTGCAGATTGATAATGAATCTTTAATAATAATAATAATGATAATAATAATAATAATAATAATAATAATAATAATAATAATAATAATAATAATAATAATAATAATAATAATAATAATAATAATAATAATAATAATAATAATAATAATAATAAAAACAACAATGAAAGTTGTTCAGTGGTGATGGTCTAATAATATGATGCTTATTAAATCATTTAGCCTCACCAGAGACGGGCTACGGTAATGGAAAATACATGTGATTAATGAATCCAATTTGATTGTTTAAACAATTACGGTCACTAATGCACCTGCTGTGGAGAGTTCATTGTCCAAGCAGAGGCAAAAATAGGCCTTCACATTGGCCTTAAAATAATTATTTAAAAAAAAGAAAAGAAAGAAAGAAAAACAACCTTAAAACATAATAGACGAGCACAAAAAAAGATTCCGAAGCCTGGAGTAAATTTGCTTTTGAGTACAGGCATTATTGCTTGTGCATGCTATTCGCTCCTCCTTCATCCTTCTTCCCGTTTAGGAGCCTGGAGAGCATCGAATTCGCTTTGAACTGTATACGTACTAGGCCGCTATAAAGAGAAAGCTGAAATTCTTGTGATACGGGCAGTTACATTGTTAATAATATTAGCATTACTTTACTTTGGGTCGCTGTTTAAAAAAAAACACAATAACTCTCTCGATATAGGCCTACTGTGTTCAATGAGCGCACTGTGGATTACTACGATGTGTATGTTTATATTTTATGGACCTACAACTATATGTCACGTGACCAGGTAATAGCTGGAGTCGCCGATTCAGTCTATTGGAAAATTAGTGGACTGTGGGGATAGGCAAATAACATTGGGAGTTGCAGTGATGACGTCACGATTGACTTATAATTGCTCACGTGACCCGAGCCGCCGATTCGGTCTATAAAAAGAAAAGATTATAAAAAATGAGCGAAAATTGTTGTGCAATCAAATTAACAATCAGAAATTTATCAAAATAATAACAGGTTAATTTTATGATTATTTTAAAGTGCGTCTAGTTTGCGGTCTTTGAATGTAGACCTAGGCCAAGTTTTGTTATAGAAGCTGATTGATAATTGATAATACTAGGTGAAACTTGTTTTCCATGCATTTAAAACTGCTTTCATAAAATATGCATAAATGTTTCTGTATCATACTTATGATAAGAAATAAGGTTTGACTTAAATAATGGTAGGACAACCTTTAATGTGAAAAATCAGTAGTGCTCGCCTAACGCAACTCCTCTAGATGTGTATAAGAGACAGATCGTCAGACCATGGAGGAATTATTACGCCTATTTATTTCTATGCAGAAAAATCAATAATCGATAACAAGTGCAAAAACTAGTATTGATAGAGAGCAAATGAATTTGAATTGAAATATCGATATCGTCTCCTTGATGCAGATCGAACTAACACAATTTAGAAGAATCAATACATGGATGAATTATTATCGATTAGAAATGCATATGTTGAAACTTTGTTCGTTCTGAAATATAATGATTGTATTTCTCAAGACTACATAGTGGTCTTGACGTGGTGACTTGACTTTGTTGATAGATTGTATTTTAGAATGTTCTACAAAAGAATATTATTGTTGGTGAGAATTTCCTTTTTTTTTTCTTTTCAATATGAAAACGAATATTTTGAATTCTTTAATTTTAATATAAAATTCGGTTGTGCTAGTTAAAAAAAAATGCAAGTTAAGATTATCTAGTGACAAATTTTGAACCTAATCATACACGAGATAATTTTGAAATAATATATTGGTCGTCTTTATTTCATTTTATTCAGCTCCTGATTACAGTGTGCATTGCGTACGTTGTAGGTCGATGCCGTGATGATGGAAAAGTGCCAGTCAGTGGTAGTGATGAATGGACTGGTGGCGAATGTGATGGTAAGTATCAATGTGTTTATTGACATTAACATAGAAGTGGTTTGGCGCAGCAGGACGGTTTGGTTTCCAAACATTGAGCTCAGGGTTTCAATCCCTTGCTGTGCATTTCGCTTGTTTCCCTGAGCAAGGCACTTTATCTACAATGCATTGCTTCTCTCCACCCGAGTGTAATAGGCCTAAATAGGTACCTTGTGGGGTTGCCTGCTCCTGCGCTCATTACAGCATCAACACTAAGCTTTTGACGACAGGGTCAAAAGCGCTTCGTATCTGCAAAGAAAGGCGCTATGTAAATAACTGAATATTTTTATTTAAAAAATATATAGGCCTACATCTATTAACTGGCTTAACTGCAGCTGATGTGTAAAATAGTACAAATATTGCCCCAACTTTCTGTTTTTAATTTTATTTTGAAACATATTTAATGAGGATGAGAACATTCTACTGAAGTTGATCATTTGGAACCCCTAAAATAGATAGGATCTAGCATAATTTG
Source organism: Anneissia japonica (assembly GCF_011630105.1). Classification (NCBI taxonomy): domain Eukaryota; kingdom Metazoa; phylum Echinodermata; class Crinoidea; order Comatulida; family Comatulidae; genus Anneissia; species Anneissia japonica. Next base: position 100,390 of record NW_022727891.1, read on the forward strand.
CAGACAGCGGCACCATTAAACATTCGAAACAACACGGCCTCGAGTCAACGAGTAACAGAGCTCAAATGAATAATTTTTTACGACATTATGATTGAGTAAGGGGTAAGGTCGGGCTAGCTGAAAAAAATAAGGATATAAGAGGGGATAAATATATTCTTCATTTTTGTGTCTAGAAAATTGGGGGACGCCTGGGGAAGCTTCATTGGAGGAGCGTGCGTCCGCAGAGGCGCCACTGGTAGAATGCGATGCAGCCTGAGTTACAGTTTAGGTTTATGCCACTCAAAAGAAGTTCTGAAAATAATTCCATGCTTAGACATAAAAAAAGCCACTGGTTTCGACAAAATTTCATCAAAATAATTTTCTATAGCTGCAACTTATATATCTATGCCATTAATATTGTATAATAAACTTTAGTCAATTACTTTGAAAAAAATTAACTTGTTTTATAATCGTCAATATGGTTTTATAGAAACATACAGTATTAAGTTATCCCTTAACATTTACCGTAGTTAATAGCCTTCAATTTGACCAGACCATGATATGCCCTCTATTATTGATTTTCGTAAAGCATTTGACACAATTGTTCATGAAATATTACGTTCTAAATTATCTCATTATGGTGTAATAGAGGAAATGCATTATTTTGGATCTATGACTATCTTAGTAAATCGAAAACCATTTGTTTCATTTTGTTCTTTTACTTCTAATAATTTACCTATTACTTGTGGTGTGCCTCAAAGCTCAGTCCTTGGCCCAATTTTATTTTAAATTTATATCAATAATCTTCCAAACTCTACAAATTATTTCAACTTTAGAATGTTTGCCGATGATACTAACTTGTTTCATTCCTTTCAAGATACTATTGATTTGTCCGTTATTAACACTTAATTTCAAAATGTTATTGACTGGTGCAATTCAACATTGTCACTTATATATTCTACATATTTGACTCTATGTGCATTCATCCGCTATTTAATTAACTTTATTGACTTTATTTCAAAATAAATCCATATGTTGCGTGTGTATTATTACTATTATTATTATTATTATTATTATTATTATTATTATTATTATTACTATTATTATTATTATTGTTATTATTATTATTATTATTATATAAGTATAAGCATATAAGTATTATTATTATTTATAAATATATATGTGTATATATGTATGTTTGTATATATATACAAACATATAGACACATATATTTATAGACACACATATATATGTCAATATATATGTGTGTATACCGTATATATACATACACACATATATATATATATTATATATAAATATATACTTATAATAATAATAATAATAATAATAATAACATTAATAATAATAATAATAATAATAATAATAATAATAATAATAATAATAATAATAATAATAATAATAATAATATATGGATTTATTTTGAAATAAAGTTTTGTTTAAAGATGGTTTGTTTGAATAAATTATGTGAAATTTCTCTGTAAGGCAGAGATTGCAGCAGCTGCTGCAGCAGCGATCTGTTCACTCCTGAAGATTGCTACCGTACTGCATGAAACAGCTGTAGAGTAGTTCACGCTCGACACAGACTTGAAGATTAAGATAGATAAGCCAGGCTTGAGTTAAGCCCGGCTTAACCTTGCCTGGCGTTCAGACTAGCCGCGAGAATTTGCATAGTAATGAACCGAGTAAACGTGTTTCAAAACATTGCTCGCGAAACGTACGTACGCTCGCTCAAAGCGTACGTAATTGAATGCTGATACAATAAAATGTACGTTACATAATTACACAAGTTGAATATTGTCACAGATCCTGTATATCATTTAACATTTACAATTTATATCATTTAGAGCAAAGCACAGTTTATATATTGCGGTCGACTGACCTACACTATTTTAATATTTATAAATAATAATAATCAAATTAATAACATAAGATTTGTATATGGCTCGCTCTCATATTCAAATTTAAAGAGCAACAATCTATATACCCTATACGGATTTTAATTACATTTTGATATACATATTTAATTAATTTTTGCTTGTTTTCACATTTATCATTTATTTGCAAAAATAACAGGAGCTACTTAAGGATTGCCTAATTGAAGAATGCTTGCCATCGAGGGGCTCTCTCGGTCTATCGGCGAGGATTAAAGAACTGCTTAAAAATAGTAAATTATTACAGTATTTATAATATGAAATTGGATATAAAGTAGTGGAATCTTTATCACGTTAGACACAGAACGCGCATCGCGTTGGAAACAAAATGCAGGCCCACCAGAAGTTCGGAGAATTAAATTGAACGCAACATCGATAAAAACCCGGCTGCCGTCTCAACTTTCACTGGCCTTTGGCTGAATGTTTGTAAGAAATGTACCAACCGTTAAACTGGTCGCCGTCTACCTAGAGTAAATGGTGCCACCAAACGAAGCTAAAGTTTTGCGACTTTACCAAAGGCAGATAAAGTTTTGCGATTTAATCACCTGATTGTGGATTGTGTGGTTAGTAAATTCCATAGGCATACTGCCAATAGCGCACAGTAAACTATGTGCTGTTGGAGCATTTGGGGGAAATTGACTCTCCTTTTTTCCATCCCAAACAGAACATTATTAATAAATCAACATGGTCCACCTCAGTCATCATAGCCAGTCACAAAATTAGGCCAGGAAGTTTGTTTTCAACAGCAGACACTACAGAACGGAGTGCGTCAAAACGAGTGTTTGTTAATTTTTAGTGATAAAGTATCATGAAACATCATAGAATAACTGATAATCCTTTAAGGTGGGTTATTGATTTCAAAATCAATTAGCCTAGCCTAGATGTTGACTCCTCGTTCATTAAGAGACAGAATTATACCCCGACGACAACAAAGTAGTGTAGGCCTAAGTACAGGAGGACGTACTACAGGTATTAGGCCTAGGCTTTTGTTGTAAAAGTTGAAGTGCATGTACAAAAAAAAAAAACATTTTGTTAATTATTATTGGTTGGCCTGGGACCGGGGAAGGCAGGCCAGCTTTACCGTCGAAAGTCCTGGAATTCGACGATGACGTCAGTGCACGTTTACAAACGCCATTGATTAGAATGAAAATAGACGAACTGAATATTGTTTTTTTTTTATGAAAGATAAAATTTATCGAACATTTATCTATATAAAAACAAGATTAATATTGTAGAAATTGTATTTCTAAAGATGCATATAGGCCTAATTCATATTTCATTTGGCAGGCAATAAATATTCAGGAAGATATAATAAAAACGATTATTAATTCTAAAATGTGCATCAAATCTCAGCTATTATTAATCAGTATGTAGCCTATTATATGTTAAAGTCTTAAAATAATAATTTCGAATTAGGCCAAGTAAATAACAAATAATTGTATTAAAGTTTAGGTTCTCATGATGTCAGATAACGTATTGAATATGATGCTATATTTTGGGCTCTGACTTAATTTAACGATGGCCCTGTCAGTAGTAAAGACAATATTTGTGCTTTTTTTAGCCATGTAGGCCTAGTAAAATAGTACTATTATTTTCAGGTACAAAATGAGAGTCAAGAAGAAGTAGTAAAAGAAGAATAGGAAGAGGAGGAAGAAGAAGAATAGCTTTTTTTGGTTTTATAATAATAAATGTGTTGAGTATATTGATATTGGATATGCGATGAGGGTTTTTTTTTTATATATCTGTCGGTGCTATTTAAACATGCCAATTCTCAGAAAATATTTTCTAATTTTATTATATTACCACCTTTTTATTACATAGATCTTTTTCAAAACATAACTGCTTTTAAAACATTATATAGACACAAAAACATTATAAACACAAAA
>NW_022727891.1:104350-107388 GCF_011630105.1 Anneissia japonica
ATAAATCAGTGTTCTTAAAGTCTACTACTGAAGTTGTTTCATTATTTTCTATTATTTTGTCGGAACACACGTGGAACACAAATGAAATATATATATATATATATATACATATATATATATATATATATAATAATAAAAATTATAATAATAATTTATTTCGAAAGAACGCTTTTAAAACAGCGGCACCCATTACAATAATGGTGCATCCAAAGTAACAAAATGAAATGTACAAAGAAAGTCGCAAAACCAAACAAAGGAATATACAATAAAAAAGCATGAAGTAAAAAGTCTAACCAAACCATTAAGGCATTCATCACAATAATGGTGCTTCAAAATTAACAGAATAAATACATAGTGAGATGCAAATCAATAAAAAGGAAGTACTGTACACAAAAAAAAAATTAAATAAAAAAATTTTTTAAAAATTAAATCATATAAAAATAATAATAATATCAATAATAATAATAATAATAAAAATCATAACATAGCACCATTTTAAATCTCAATTCTTTTTGCCCATGCCTTCTTAATATAAGATTTACAAACATTATCAAAAATCAAATGAGCCAAGTCAATTAAGTGATTGGGTAGATTAGGAATAAACTCTGTGCAGTCTCCGCCTAACATAAGGATAAGAAATGCATCAGTATCCATTGTAAGGATCTGATTACATAACTCAGATAAGCCTGAGTTATAAAGTTTATTCACTAAAACTTCGTGCTCAGATAACCGAACTTCTTCAAGCTTATTACAAATAAACAGAAAATGTCGCAAGTCTTCAATACCATTGTTACACAGTAAGCATGTACCAGGATTATTATTATTCCACTTACTAGCTTTTATTTCAAGTTGAAGTGAGTTAGAGTGTGTCTTAAACTTAAGTTGAGCATCATCAAAATCAGTTTTAGTTAGGAGGTAACTTTCCATTTTAGGAATCCTTTTAAATTTAATATAATCAGAGAGGGATGATTTTTCGCTGGTTTTATTAACCCCCTCGTCGACATCGAAAAAAATCAGTTACAATATCACCAAATTTAACATTACACTGCACATTTTTATACAACTTATCTAAAATATTCCAGACCTTACCACGGATACCAGTACTCCATGCAATTGATAAGAGGCCATTTCGCCAAACAGTATCAAATGCTTTACGGAAATCCAGGATAGGAATGCTAAATAAGTGGGCTTATTTTCCGCACTTCGCGTTGCAAGAATGCTTTTTAATGTGAAAATGTGGTCCTCACACCTATGATCTTTTCTAAAGCCTCCCCGGATTTCCGAAAGGACACTGTTATCTTCTAAAAACTCAGAAATCCGATCACAAATAATACGGTTAAAAATCTTAGATACACATGAAGATAGGGCAATTCCTCTATAGTTGTTAAGATCATTTTTATTACTTTTTTTGTGTATAGGAATTATTATCCCTCTGTTCCATTCTTTGGGAATATCTCCATTATCAATACAATTATTGAAGAGGTATATTAAGGATCTAATTAATGAATTACCACCATTCTTTAACAACTCATTAGTTATACAATCGATACCGGGTGATTTAGTGTTTTTATCACGTAACAAAGCTCTTTTAACATCATCAAAATATATTTCTATATCATCAAGTGTATTTGTTGGTTCATTGACATTGTTTTTGATTAAACCTTCTCTGATATCAAATAGATGGCTATTAATAACAATATCATTATTATGTTTAGACTGACTACTTTTATTAATATTTTTCCAATAACTCATAATCATGTTATTCATAACATCTTTGTCAGTTGTGACCTGGTCAGAATCGGTACATTTTAAGTTAGACGGAACTACTGTATGCCTAGTGCCTATATTGTTGAGTAAAACTGATGGGTTGTCGCTCTAAATCTCCAAGTAAGGCTTCTGTGGGGGTTTTGTGGCTTGTTTTTTATCTGGCCATAAGTGTTTGTAAGTTTTCAATAGACCGAATCGACGACTCCAGCTATTATTGGTCACGTGACATAATAGTGTGTACAAAATATAAACATACACATCGTAAACCGCTCATTGAACATAGTATATTTGAGAAAGTTATTATTTTTTTTAGACAGCAACCAAAAGTATGTTTCTTTTTAAATAGCGATTTATAATTACTTTGGCAATCTTCGTGCATTTATTTTGGCTCTGGAATGCTGCTAATGTACGCTACATACAGTTATGCCTATAGGCCTAGGCTGCACTGTGAGTGTTAAGCCTTGACCAGGGGGAGGGTGTTGTTATGCCTCGACTATGTATATCTCTATAGTCGAGTACTGTAGGTAATAATTAGAAAATAACCCTTAACGGTACTGATTGCTCAACCAAACTTGTGAAACAGGCTGGTAAAAATTATAATAGGCCTGGTTGGTATGGTACATCCTAATGCCAGTACGTAATAATATGTCATATGATGATCATTATCTCGGCAGTAACTACAAACATCCTATGATTTAATTTTGGATTCAAAATCATTGTAAAATAATACTCTTGCAACGAATGGGGAGATTCGGGGTTTTTTTTTGTTTTTTTTGTTTTTTTTTTTTTGTTTTGTTTTGTTTTTCTTTTTTGCTGTTGCCTCAGCCGGCGACGACTCACTGGAGCAATATGCACGTCGTGAAGGTACCGTACCTTTCCTTGAAAAACTTTAGTAAGGCTTTATTCTTACTATACATTGCAGTCTTACCAAACCCTTCATATATATGTCGCATGGAAACTAAGCTGAGCAAGCATAATTTAAACAAGGAATAGCAAGTGTACGTTATAGAATATCTTCATAAACAACATGATTATAATAATTTTGCTCGTCTATGATTAATTTGTTGTAACCAATTAGCCTCTTTCCTTTTTTTAAAGTTTCTTCAACATGTTGGTGTTCGGATAACGAGTTACTAATATGTAACCTAGATATTTGTATGTTACGAGAAATTACACTATGACAAAGATTCCATTTTTATCGTTTTTCTTTTTACCAATTATATATATATAATGAAGTTTCCAATTATTCTAAAATTCAGTAGCTACATCTC
>NW_022727891.1:107746-111532 GCF_011630105.1 Anneissia japonica
ATATATATGTGCATATATATATATGTGTGTATATTATATATGTGTATATATGTGTTTGTATATATATGTGTGTATATGTGAATATATATATATCTGTATATATATATATAAACAATTTAAGCACTAGCCCTTAAACTCATTTAATTAAAATTCTTTTTGTCGTATTTTTATTCAAAATAATAAAAATTCTGATATGTTTACCCTTGACATGCTCAAAGCATAATAACTCATGCACAGTTGTTTTTTATTTATAACATTATTCTACCGTATTAATTTTAGGGGTTTTTTTCATTTTCAATTATTATTTTTGAACTCACTTAAATCAATTTATTTACTCCAAGCACACAAAGGATGAAAATAAATCAACGTTTAACTTCGTTATAGCACAGGCAAAATTATATTATTTTATTAGCGCCCTTTAACAGAATAATTTACGTAAACTTAATTTTCTTATGAAAATAGAATCAGGTGGAGGGTCCAGCAGTGCATCAGGTGGTGGATTGAGTGGCAAATCGGGCGAAGGATCGGGCAGTGCATTGGTTAAAGTATCGGGCAAATTGGGTAGAGTATCAAGAAGTGCATCGGGTGAAGGGTCAAGTAGTGAATCGGGTGGAGGGTCAAGTAGTGAATCGGGTGAAGGATCAAGAGATGCATCGGGTAGTGGATCAAGAAGTGAATCAGGTGGAGGGTCAATAAGTGCATCGGGTAGAGGATCAAGTGGTGCATCGGGAAGTGGATCAAGAAGTGAATCGGGTGAAGGATCAAGAGATGCATCGGGTAGTGGATCAAGAAGTGAATCAGGTGGAGGGTCAATAAGTGCATCGGGTGGAGGATCAAGTGGTGCATCGGGAAGTGGATCAAGAAGTGAATCGGGTGAAGGATCAAGAGATGCATCGGGTGAAGTGTCAAGAAGTGAATCGGGTGAAGGATCAAGAGATGCATCAGGTAGTGGATCAAGAAGTGAATCAGGTGGAGGGTCAATAAGTGCATCGGGTGGAGGATCAAGTGGTGCATCGGGAAGTGGATCAAGAAGTGAATCGGGTGAAGGATCAAGAGATGCATCGGGTGAAGGGTCAAGAAGTGAATCGGGTGAAGGATCAAGAGATGCATCAGGTAGTGGATCAAGAGGTGCATCAGGTGGAGTGTTAAGAAGTGAATCCGGTGGTGGACCAAGAAATGCAACAGGTAGTGGATCAAGCGGTGCATCGGGTGGAGGATCAAGAAATGCATCAGGTAGTGGATCAAGAAATGAATCGGGTGAAGGATCAAGAGGTGCATCGGGAAGTGGATCAAGAGATGCATCAGGTGGAGTGTCAAGAAGTGAATCCGGTGGTGGACCAAGAAATGTAACAGGTAGTGGATCAAGCGGTGCGTCGGGTGGAGGATCAAGAAATGCATCAGGTAGTGGATCAAGAAGTGAATCGGGTGAAGGATCAAGAGGTGCATCGGGAAGTGGATCAAGAGGTGCATCAGGTGGAGTGTTAAGAAGTGAATCCGGTGGTGGACCAAGAAATGCAACAGGTAGTGGATCAAGCGGTGCATCGGGTGGAGGATCAAGAAATGCATCAGGTAGTGGATCAAGTGGTGCATCGGGTGGAGGATCAAGAAATGCATCAGGTAGTGGATCAAGAAGTGAATCGGGTGAAGGGTCAAGAAGTGAATCGGGTGAAGGATCAAGAGGTGCATCTGGTAGTGGATCAGGAGGTGCATCGGGTGGTGGATCAAGAGATGCATCAGGTAGTGGATCAAGCAGTGAATCGGGTGAAGGGTCAGGAAGTGAATCGGGTGAAGGATCAAGAGGTGCATCGGGTAGTGGATCAAGCGGTGCATCGGGTGGAGGATCAAGAAATGCATCAGGTAGTGGATCAAGAAGTGAATCGGATGAAGGATCAAGCAGTGCATCGGATGAAGGATCATCAGGTAATGTAATTATATTTTGGGGACCATTAAAGTAAAAATGTTTAACTTAAAAATAATTATTTGTTCCATAGTTTAATTTTACCATAATGCATGCGTGATACAAAACTAAATAGTAACAAAATCTAATCAAATCTGTTGTTGAATATTTTAATTTTATTTCAATTCGTCTGGTTGAGGCTAATTACCATCCAACGCAGATAATATTTTAATAATTAAACTGTTTCGCTTTTTGGTTCATATACACGATTACCGGAATATTAACTTATTAATGTCGAATGATGAACATTATTATTTTTATATTATTATTATTATTATTATTATTGTTATTTATTTTTTTTTCTATTATTATTATTATTATTATTATTATTATTATTATTATTATTATTATTATTATTATTATTATTATTATTAACATTACTATAAGTATTATTACTTCAAAAAAAATCATCTGGTTTTTACATACAAAGAAATCGCGAAATTGTAGTATTATTACTATTTATCATCATTGTTATTATTTGTTCTTTTAATTAACCACTATTGCCAATTTTTGACAAGCCTCTTAAAAATGTTGGAACTATATAGTAATTCATTTCATTCCATTTATTTATTTGACCATCAAAATACATATCCAAAGAAGTAGATAATGTATTTTTGAATAAATTATTTTCTTCAATTGTAGGATATTTCATGAACAGGTATGAGTACATTGGACTCGAATATGAAGGCAAAATACATAACAACGCTTTCGAAGCATCATCCGATGATGGTGAATACACGCCTGAAAGAGCACGTTTAAATGGTGAAACATCTTGGCATAATGACCCGGACGACTCTAACCCGTGGATTAGTGTAGATCTAGGTCAAAGAGAAAATGTCTATGGAATCATAACTCAAGGCGATGGAACTAAAAACGTGGTACGAGATGGATGGGTTACAGCGTTTAGACTGAGATTAAGTAATGATTCCGGATTCTCCGAGTTTGTATTTGCCGTTGATGCGACCGGGAATGAGGTAGGGCTAGACGTATACCTGTGGTTGTTGACATTATATTGACCATAGTCAATTAGGACTCCAATGACTTTAACCGCAACTACACTCTATTAAATGAATTATAAGAGAGTAGAAAAGCAATACTGACATTTCCATTGATTACATTTCCGCTGATTATATATGTGTACGTAAATTCAACACTCTTTCGTTTTCTTCAAGACTTCAAAAGTTCTTTTGTCAGGTTTTTATCAGCTTAAGGAGAGTTAGAATTATTCAGTAAATAGTACTCTACAAACTCTACTCCGTTTCTTATAATCTAATTTTGGTAGATGCAGTGCTCGAACAGTCATATTAATACTCGTCTTTGTGTTAAATATTCCCAGACATTCAGATCTGATGTTACAACACGATATGATCGTAAAATCAACATGTTCCAAAATGGAATAACAGCTCAATATGTGAAACTTCATGTGAGTCAGTGTTCTGATGGTGGATGTTTCTTAAGAATGGAGTTGCTAAAGCGTCGCTCATATGGTAGGTATTGCATTATGATGATGAAATATATTCAAATTGAAGAAAAAACTATTTAAAATAATAATAATATTAATAATAATAATAAAGATTTATAATGCGCACATCTCCATCAATGGTGCTCAAGGCGCAGTGTCAGTTTCACCACAAAATTAAAAAAAATCCACTTCAATTGCCAGAATTTAGAGTGGAATCCGTATACCAATTTTCCAATCGAGGCAGAGTTGCTCCCATATAAGTATGCGCAGATCCAGTGGCATCTGTCTCTTATACACATCTAGATGTGTATAAGAGACAGGTCAAGAAGTGAATCGGGTGAAGGATCAAGAGATGCATCAGGTAGTG
>NW_022727891.1:111557-116964 GCF_011630105.1 Anneissia japonica
TTCCCCTGACGGTTTTTACCGGTGGGTAATAAGAGAAAAGAAAGAGGGGAGAGGTAGTGAAAGAGAAAGAAGAGGAAAAGAAAAGGAAAGAAAAAGAGAAGAGAAAAATAAAGACAAGAATAAAAAGGAAGATATCATAATGACCAGACTCACAACACCCTGCAACCCCTCCACTTAAAAATCTGTCATAACTCCTTTGATCTATGCTGCCCGATGGCGTAACTACTGGGAGACAAGGGGAAAATATCTATCTTTGAAAAATCTTTCCCACCCCTTTATAAATGCCCTTTTCATCTCCTGAAAGTGCCAAAAAAACCTCAAATTTCGCGCGTATTTCTTGTTATCAAGGGCCAATTTCCTCTAAGAATTGCACATTTTAGAGAGTTTTGATCAATTCCAACAAAATTAGAATTAAAAACACCGGGGGACAAGGGGAAAATATTCATCTTTGGAAAATCTTTCCCCACCCCTTGACAAATGCATCCTCTGAAAGTGCCTAAAATTCTCAAATTCCTTGCGCGCATTTCTTGTTACGGTAGGCCAATTTCCTCTATAAATTGCTAATTTTAAGGAGTTTTCATCAATTCCGACGAAATTAAAATTAAAAACACAAAAATATTTTGACCGCTTCGCGCGCATATTTTAGGGTTTTTTAGGTTTATCCATTTAAGTTATTTAAACACATAATAGTCCCAAAACTCAAGAAAGACAAATTTAAGATAGATCGTTTTAACCTAAAAGAAGGACCTTAATGTGTATTGATGGTGAAAGAATATGTTGTAATAAATAAAACCATGATGAAAATGCTTATATTTAGTTTCAAACACACGTGTGTGGCCTATATTATAAATAAGATAAGCCCTATGTCGTATTGTTTTCTATATGGGGAGTGGGGTGGGGTGGGAATGATAAATTACTAACCGGGAAAATAAATACCCACTCTGAAGCTGGAAACCTTGTTTTTGCAAAATAAATTGATGCAATTTGCTATAGGCCTAATCAATAAATTCCTCATCAACCGATATAACCTTAAACATTCTTGGAATTGATATAACATTACTGATACACACCCTTCAGTGTGAAATGTGGTTCTCTTTGCAAGCACATCTAACATCTAAGGAAAGAAGAGCTTAGATTGGTACCAGATAAAATAATTTTGTTATCAACATTAATACATTATGCTAATTTTCATCTTTGTAAGCGCATAAGACATTGCAAATTATTTCTGTGACAGTCTTTTGAAGTCTTTAAAGCTCCATTTTATCCCATACATAGTCAAAATATTGGGGGGATGATACAATGGACCATCCTCCCTTGTCAAATATTGGGGGATATATCCCCATCCCCCCGGGATCTACGCCTGTGGCAGATACTCAAAGGCAGTATGATGAGCATCAGCACCTTCCACCCCAGGATAAGCCCAGGCTCCACTAACGTGCACTGCAAAATGAGCAACATTGCGTCGACAGAGAAATGTGGTATAATGTTTATCAAAATGCATCATGTAATCGGAGTTTTAGTCCGTCTATCCAGTTCAATTGGAGTGGAGTTGAGTAGCTTTGGAGTGTAGTTGAATAGCTCGGTGGTTAAGATGCTTGCTTTCCAATCCCAGGGTCCTAAGTTCAATTCCTGTCACGATAACAGGATTTTTTTCTCACGACCAAAACAACTCCACTCCCTAGCCTCATAATGAGACTTAGCTTAGAGCATCTTGTGTGTATGTTTGTCCTGTGATGGGATTGCCACTTTGAAGAGTGATTAAGTTCACTGTTTGGCATATATCCTTGGCCCTAATGCCTAAGGCTGAATAATTCACACAATACTTTTATGTTTAAATATATTTGTAAAGATTGTGTATTTAACGTGTATGCCTATCTAAGTGGAGAATATTCAATCCGAGGCATTGCATTTGAATTAATAACGAACCATTTACAATTTAGATTAGATATTTAGTAAAGTCTGAATGATTAACATAGAATCCATAAACGATTTGAGAAATAGTTTGTAGGTCTAAACACAAAATTTCGAGATTTTGAAAACAACCCTAGTTTCTTTTATTACAAAATGAAATGCCAGTAAACGAAGTGTATCGTGTGATAGAAAGACAACGATCAGATATACCTTGACTTGGAAAGACAGATTTAATTTAGACCTTATTATAATTCTAAACAACCCCTTTTTTAATAGATTGTTCGGAAACATGTAGAAATGTAGGATTATCAGATAAGCATAAAATAAGAAATGGTGCCTTTGACGGATCATCCCATAATGGTGGACAAACGGAGCCTAAAAGAGCTCGTCTTGGTGGCGGTAAATCATGGCATAATGATCCTGACGACACTAATCCCTGGATTAGTGTAGCCTTTGGACGAACTGTCAACATCTTTGGAATTATTACACAAGGCGATGGTTCTCTGGACTCGGATCGAGATGGATGGGTGACAGAATTTGCGCTTGAATTCAGTGACCATGCCGATTTCTCTGAACCCACGTTTGCAGTTAGTACTAACGGATCCCAGGTAGTCTTTGTTTTTTTTAATTATTATTTCAATTAATTCAATAGTGTTAATACATAATGTTCAGGTGACGTGAAAACAAATTTGGACGGAGCAGTGGCACTGGTTCCCTCTGCTGTCTTTTGTCTCTTCTGTTTTTCCCTTTATTAGTTTTAGGATATTTCTCGGGTTTTTAAATTTTTTTTCTTTCAAGACTTTGCTTTTCAAGCGCATAGTGACTGTCCAGTAATATGCGCTATGCAAATTCACAGCCATTACCATTACTATGACTTGTTACCTGCTGCCTTTGCACAATCTACAGGAATTCACCTGTCAAATGTGTACACGAATTGACCCTTAAGGAACAAGGGGGTTACCGTACGAGCTGGTCTACGTCTTTACAAGTACGATGCTGCTCACATCAGATAGGCCTGGGACTCACTGGATAGATAAAAATATACCTTCCTGGATAGTTTTATAGATATATTTTGTTCACATTAATAAGGTTCAGTGTACTAATTCTAAAATTACTCTATCAGTGCAACTGCTTTTCACAATATTTTGACCCCAGAGTTGTTAAGGGTTTTACCCAACCAGTACTCTGTCTTCTTCAGAAGAAGACTTATAATATCCAGTGGGGTCTTTCTGGTGGTGATTAGGCGCACTAAGACAATCCACTACTCTTTCCAAAGAGTTTATTGCGTTCTTGAAATACTATACAAGGGCCATAATGCACACACGGGACCAACAGTCTAAACATCTCGTCCAAAAAAAAATTACTGCGTTCTTGGAATACTGTACAAGGGCCATAATGCACACACGGGACCAACAGTCTAAACATCTCGTCCAAAAAAAAAACAAAAAAAAACATTTTTTTAATACTTGATTTTTATATCTTCCACTAAAGCCTGGTTTCCATAGAATCGCTACACAGTCACTACAGCGTCTTCACTGTAATCCTTGCAGTACGTAGCTGTCCCAAACCAATCAGCGTCGCCAAAGGAGTCGGCAATAGAGTGTAGCGATTTATATGGAAACCAGGCTTAAGCGAGTATTGAACCGGACGTCACCAAAGATCTCCACGGTTCAGCACCAGTGGTGGCGCCAGCAGGGGAGGGGGAATTATCCCCACCTCTGTCGGACAGACCTGGACTTCCTATCGTCCGACGTCACGACTAGGTCATCAGACCAAGAAATAATAATTTGTCTATCTATATAATGTTATTTCAATTGCTAATCCCTAATATTGTGGTCTAAAGCACAATTTGGACTATATTAAGCCATATAAATGCTCTCCCCGTGAATCCTACCAGGGATTTTTTTTTATTCCGGACCGTTTGACAGAGGCTCCAGTTGGCTCTTTGGTTTGGACCCCTCCGCGGGACATGTCGGTCCCCTTGTCGGCAAATTTCTGGCGCCACCTGGTTGCACACGCACACAGTCGGTCATCAGTTTAGTCAACTGAGCTAAGCTATTCATTCTACTGCGCCATTCTGCTTTCATCACCCATTCTCCAAACTAAAGTATTTTGTCCCTCGTTGAGTGCTCTGTATTACAACTATATTCTGACACTCACTATCCTAATTTTCCTTAATTTTTGTAGACATTTTTCGCAAATCCTTCATCAAGAAATGATCAGGTCGAAAACATGTTTCAAAATAACGTAACAGCTAGGCACGTTAAACTTCATGTGCGAGCCTGCTCGGAAGTGGGTTGTTACTTGAGAATGGACTTTATAGAATGTGGCTCATTCTTGGCAGGTATGAAAATTACAAATAATGACAAGAATATTCATGAAAATGTTGATAGTACAGTCTGTGTGAAACCTAGTAAGTAAATTCTTGCAGAGCCACTAGGGTCCATAGGGGGCTGGAGATCTTAAAGACAAAATGTAGGCCTAGTTATTGGTCTTTCGCCCCATCTATCAGTTCATAGTTACCATACCATACGTGAATGGAACTCACGATAGAAAATGTTCTAAGTTTAATTTACATAGGTTTAAAAGTGTTTTTCTCACTTTTCATTTTATGTATTTTTTAACTGTAACTTTGAATGCAAAGTAAATCAAGCCAAAACCAAACCAAAATTGATCAGTTGTTTTCTTGAGGCCATTTTTTAAAATTATGTTTTCAGCCATCAAAATTTGAAAATGATATTTTTCCGATTGTACTCAACCAGGAATTTTATTCAAAGAAAATAATAAAGCATATATTGTAATCTATCTAAATATATCAATTTTGACGAAATTTTATTTTTCAGAATGCTTGACCGCTAAAAAATGTGAATATGTTGGCATAAGCAATGATGATGTGATAAAGAATATAGCCTTTCGTGCGTCATCAAATGATGGTGAACAAACTCAGCCAAGTAGAGCTCGTCTTGATGGCATTAAATCATGGCACAGTCGCCCAGACGACCCTAGTCCTTGGATTATTGTGGATCTTGCAAGAACAGAAACCGTATTTGGAATCATAACGCAAGGCGAAGAAACTCAACAAGCAAATCAAGACGGATGGGTCACAGAATTCGAACTAGAGTTTAGTCAATATTATTATTTCAATGAATCTGTATATGCCTTTAACGAATTTGGATCTCAGGTAAATATTTATATGTTATTATTATCATTATTTTTATTATTATTTTAAATATTATTATTAAGGTCGGCGTCATAGTCATTGGTATTTTATCGTTATCGTCTTTTTTCAGATATTTTACGCTAATCATTCAAGATACAAATCTGTGCTCAATATGTTTCAACACAACGTAACGGCTGATTACGTTAAACTGCATATAAAGGCATGCTCGAATGTAGGATGTTTTCTGAGAATGGAATTGATAAAATGCACAGGAACAGAAGGTATCTATGCAAATAATTATGCACACCCAAATATATATATAGGCCTATTTTATAT
>NW_022727891.1:117121-125068 GCF_011630105.1 Anneissia japonica
GGGTTACGCCCGAAAGATCTCGTCTATTTTCTTAATAAATTTTGAGGCAAATCTATTACCATCTCTACGAGTTTTATTTTATTTTATATATATATTTGCCTATGCAGCAACTCTGATTTTCCTATTTTATATATATATATATATATATATATATATATATAATATATACTTATATACATTGACAATAACAATTACTATATATATTATTCTTATATATTTTTTTCTTATATTTTAGCTGCAACACGGTATGGACAAACATTTAGATCAGTATCAAAAGGTTCGTATTTTTTTGTAAGCTAAATTTATCTTTTTTTAAATGCTTACTTAATTTGTTATTGTAAAATGACACTAAGTAGACCTAAGTACAGGGAAGTATATCTAAGCAAGTGTACGGTATCTAAGTAAATTGTATCTATATGCTGTACCCATAGGCCTATTTAAAATTGCTCCAAAGAAAAAACAGCTAAAGCAGGACTATGTTAAGTCGAGCATCGATCAATCAGGATTTTTAACACAAAACAACTCGAACATATAATAGGTAAAACACCTCTCAAAATTTAACAAAGATTAATTCCTATAGAGCTTTTGTCAAAACATGAAACAATATAAATGAGAAGTAACTAAACATTTCATCAGTTAAGCTACAGAAAGCATGATGTTATTTCGTCTATTAGGCCTATACTTATAGAGTATATGATGTTAATCTACATCATAATGTTGAATCGACAAGTGCACATACAACCACCCGTTATACTCGATGAATCTAGGCGACAGGATCACTACAGTATTTATAGAATCAAGTATAGATACTCTTTGATTGAATACACACTTAAAAGTCTATTTGAAAGTCGATTTGAATGTTCATCTTTAATTCAAATTTCTCTACCAGTCTTTAAAACTGTTAAAATAAATTTGCTATTTTATAATTTAAATTATCATGTTTGATAGTGGTTACCGGTTCTAGAAATGCCACCAACGTACAGCAGACTGAGGAATTAGTGACAAACAAAACCGCAGAATCCCAGAATACAACAGATAGGCGCCGCCCTAGGCCTAGGCCTACGCCTAGAGGTTAGCGACATATTGTTTTTCTATTAATATTATTATATTATTAAGTTGGACATTTCTCCTAAGCGACTTTCTAGAACGCAAATTCGCATGTTGATATCAAAGGTCAAACATTATAAACAACAAATCATAATGTGTACCGCATATGTGTCATTTGCATTTTGATTTTCATTTGCAGTTCTTTATAGCTACTTCGTAAAATTCAACAAAATGATGTTTATACACCATATAACTGTATGGTTGTTGCTCATATCAATTTTAAAATTAACACGTAATAATTTATATGTATGAATGTTTTATTACCTTTGTTTATATATTTATACTTTGCATTTTATATGTATTTTATGGAGTTTATATTTTTATTTTGTCATCTGTCATGACTTAGGTGGAAACTTTGTAAACAGTACCAGAAACCAACACGAAAACACCGAGACAAAAACATCAATGTCAACCACAGTACTAATGACAACGACAGAACCACAAACAACTACTCGTAAATAATTACTACTTCCTTCATAAGTGTTTGTGCACCATTCGAATTACCAACTAGCTTTATCGGCCTAACAAATTAATTTACTAGGTTATTTTAAATATTATTAAAGATATATCACGACATTAAATCTGATAAAACTTAACTTTAAATGGTACCTATATTAAATATATATATTATTTGGAATGCCAACGTTCTGCAGGTTGCATTTGTAGCACATTCTTTCGGCTTTATAACCAAAAAGTTTTGAGTTCTGGTCACTTTATTTGCTTGTGCCCTTGGTGTAGGCATACCATACTCCCTACCGCAGGATACAGGCTACTAGATACCTGGTATAATGTACTGGTAAAAATTAATATTATTACTTAAAATCTTGAACAATCATTCCAACTATACGTTCAAGCTAATTTGTTCTTTACCTCCAGTCAGCAATGTGTTCGCCGACGTTGAAAATTTGGTAAGTAGAACGTACAAATCATAATAATAATGATGATGATGACGATGATGATGATGATGATCATGATGATGATCATGATGATGATGAATTAAGGGTCATGCTCCACCATTATTTAAATACAATAATTCGTTTCATAATTATAGACATACCGAAACCAATCTGATAATTCCTCTACCACACACTAACTATAAAAATGAACGAATTTTGTCATATCAAGGAGCGAACATATGGGATAGCCTTAATATGTAAATATTAAAAATCTACCAACTTAAAAAAAAAAGTTTAAAAAGCATAATTTAAATGATGATTATTAATGTTTTAACCATTATATTTATTAATGTTGTCACGAACTTGTGTAAAAACTATCTCTTGATTGAACTCGTGTGTATTACTGTACTTGTTATCGTGAATAAATAAAATTTATGTATCTATGTTAATAGGGATGATAATGCTAATAGAAATGATGAAGAAGATTATAATGAGTATAATATAATGATGATAATGACGAAGATGATTATAACGAAATTATATATCAATATTAAAAATCTACCAACTTCAATCAAAGTTTAAAAAGCATAATTTAAACAAGGAAGTATTAGAGTAAACCTCCATTGTTTAAATGATGATTATTAATTTTTTTTAAAACCATTATATTCGTTAGTGTTGTCACGGACTTGTGTAAAAACAATCTCTTGATTGAACGAATGTTTGCTACTGTACTTATTCTGGTGCTAGAAGTAGGCCTGCACTGGTAACAATACGCTACCGACTGGCGTCGCTACCGGTAACAGTGATAATGATTATGATAATAATGGTCGATAATAATAATAATAATAATAATAATAATAATAATAATAATGAAGATAATGATAATGATATTGATGACGACGATGTGTTTTAGCTTGATGACGCTTCTGCAGGCGAGGTTCTCAATGCGGCAACTTCGACGATGAATAGAGGACCTGAGAAAACATATAACCGTAAAGAGATCAAAGTTCTGAACAGCATACTACGTCGTGTTTCATTGAAGAATAGCAGCAATGTAGAAGAATATCGCAACAATACTCGGGTAATGTTGTTTTGATTCATCCCCCTTCTTCTTCGCTCTTCCTTCGTAACAATACTCGGTTAATGGTGTCTTCAATTATCCCCTTCTCTTTCTCTTCCTCTTAAAATCCATAAAAAATGAAAGATAGTTAGGATCGACTTGTCCATGAATTCACCACAAAGCTTTCGTTGTCATGAAGATGAGCCATGCAAAGGTCCCGTGATGCTCGCTTTGGTATCTTTTTTTTGTATTACGAAATAGACCGATATGTAAAATATTCCGCATAGCAGTGCATATAATATAGGTCTAATTCGATATGTCCACCATTAACAATAACCTAGTGTGTAGTGTTACTAATGACGTATGCCTTTACCTCATTGTATTTATTCAATTATACCAATACTTGAATGTTCTAATTACAATTTCAGGCTGTTTTGAAGATCACAAAAGTTCTCTTTCAACCCAAGCAAAAACTGGTGAGCTTCTATCTCTGCTTAGCCTAGGCATCTACCTTTGCTATTGTAAACCAATCGTTTGCTATTGTAAACCAATCGTTTGTTGATCACCCGCATTGGCCAGAACACTGAATATTTTTACAGAATTTAAGCCATTAAATCCTTGAGTAGACGCATAATTAGGCTTATAACAGACATATTTTAAAATGAGCTGATGGTACGTCCTGTCCGTCGAAACTACAAAACGCACATTTTCACACTTGCACTTTCTCTCTTCTGTGTCCTGGTAATGACGTTAAATTGCATCCAGTCGCCGATAAATGTAACTAGTAGCCCCATTTTGGCCAATATTTTTTACAACTTGATACTAGTTTAAGAACACTTCGTCATTTGTTAATATTTGTAAGCAGCTCTTTAAAACTAATATTAGGAACTATACCCTTTCTCTCCATTTGGTAAATGATTGGGATGCATTGCCAGATAGTGTTGTTAGGGAAGACTCTGTAAACCAATTTCAATCGCTCTTGCAAAAACTCTATCAATCACCCTTATTTGTATCAACCTCAACTTCAGAGGATGAGTATGTTATTGCTTCCTTTCAAAGGCGCTTTGTCATTACAGTTCGTTGCTGAGAAGTTAAGTGTTGCCAGTATGGCGGAGGATATTCTAAGTTCATCTGCTGAAACCATACCCACAGGAGAATCTGTCGTCGTAAATGAAGACAACATGGGTTATTAAACTTTCTTTTAATTTTGCAGTTGGATGAGAAACTTTTGATGAAATTTGCTTTTTTAAGTTTAGATCGTAATGTAGGTTTTTAGAATCTGCACCACTAAATATTATCACTTGATATTTTTATCCGTTATTAGTGATCTCTCACCATTATTTGTGAGAAGTGGTCAGAATATAAGCCTACTTATAAGCCATTACTATACAGCACATTGATCGTCTGAAATTAGAAGACCATTAATTAAGCATCTAGAATTTTACCGAGGCTAACATCACCAACGTTAAAACTATTTTACGGATATAAAAACATTTTTCTTGTAATATTTTAATTGGCCATTGTAATTGCAGTTGCGGCAATGTATCACGTGAAAAGCATAAATCAAATTGCTGACATGGTATTCGATATTGTAATACCTGAAGAGAATAACGGAACCAGTTACTCAAGTACATATTATTTGAGAGCTGTTATTCCAGACGGCGTTGAATTTGAAGAGGGTAAGTACATCCATCACCGCCATCATCAACTCACTGTACCAAAATTTCAAAACTATGAAAGGTAACATTTTTACTGTCATGCAAGCAGCGGATTCAAAAATATTGTTATCATCATTTATTATACCTTGTAACATTTTCTTATTTGTCTTGTGCTTTTTTAAGTAACATTTTTTCCTGTAATGTTGTTTAAACAAGATATTTGATTTATCAATAAAGTATTGTTATTATTATTATTATTATTATTATTATTATTATTATTATTATTATTATTATCTATTTACTGTTGCAGGATCTTTTGGAATGACAATAATATATATGGGAAATGAACAATCAGCAACAGAGCTGTCTCATTCCGAGTAAGTTTTACTCTCTGCGTGCGCTGTCTCTTATACACATCTAGATGTGTATAAGAGACAGGTCCTGTCCGTCGAAACTACAAAACGCACATTTTCACACTTGCACTTTCTCTCTTCTGTGTCCTGGTAATGACGTTAAATTGCATCCAGTCGCCGATAAATGTAACTAGTAGCCCCATTTTGGCCAATATTTTTTACAACTTGATACTAGTTTAAGAACACTTCGTCATTTGTTAATATTTGTAAGCAGCTCTTTAAAACTAATATTAGGAACTATACCCTTTCTCTCCATTTGGTAAATGATTGGGATGCATTGCCAGATAGTGTTGTTAGGGAAGACTCTGTAAACCAATTTCAATCGCTCTTGCAAAAACTCTATCAATCACCCTTATTTGTATCAACCTCAACTTCAGAGGATGAGTATGTTATTGCTTCCTTTCAAAGGCGCTTTGTCATTACAGTTCGTTGCTGAGAAGTTAAGTGTTGCCAGTATGGCGGTGCTGCTTAGCCCTAGAACACAAATAATGAATAAATCAAACAGACAATAGTTCCGGTACAGTCCCAAATATATAGGAACATTTTATACATTTTTTGTGTTCCCAGTGCAAAGCAGCAACTTTATTTTAATATTCTTTACTATGATTTACCAGCTGCTACCTATAAGCTGTTTACATAGCTTAAAATTGGCTCCACTATGTGTGATCCCTCAAGTTGTATAAAGCGAGAGAGAGAGAGACTGGTGATCTTAGATCTGTAATGATATCGTACGGGCCTCTGTGGTCTACACGGTATGACGCTCGCCGAGATAGCGAGAGATAATGGGTTCAATTCCCACCAGAGACCTCTTTTTTCATACAACTATAAGGAACTTTCGTTGATGAACTATGTTTGATACGATTTATAACATCGTGTTCCTATATATTTGAGCACTGTTTTTATTATCAATTTGACTTATACATTAATTTTGTACCCAGTGGCAAATAATATTATATAAACGTATCGCTTCCAAGTACACTATGTTCTTTCTTTAAACAGAGAAGAGGACGTTGATGCGATACCAGCAAGTGGTATTATGTCGTGCACTTTGACCTCGGGCTCAAAAAAGGTTCAAATAGGGGTTAACTTTACTTTACCCGTGAACACTTCTGGTATCAACGACGGAAAAGATCATGTCGTAATTCCGAAGAAGATAAAATTTAGAAAGGCAACAGAAAGGATTACGGTGAAAGAATGTGTTTTTTGGAACAACGATCTTGGGTAAGTGTGGGCGTAAACGTTATAAAATTAGCCCAATCAAAGAGAACTCAGACTGTTAAAGCAAAAGTGTTCTTGTGGGATAGGGCGTTTTTCAGACACGCCAACGAAAATACAGTCTGTTAAAATGTTATTTATCTTCAATGTACCTACTAGAGATAGTAACGGTACTGTTATAATAAATATAATGTAATGTTTTATATTTTATAAATTGTGTTTTTATTGCAATCAATCCCAATTTTTTTTTAACTTGCTACTTTTTAACATACGCCTACATGTTTGTAAATTTTTTTGATACACGGTACCTTAGCAGTTTTGATGGTTATTTAAACTTGGTTCTTCTGATGTTTTTATTCGTTATTTTTTAACACAAAATTGTAATTGTTATGTAAATATATATTACAATAATGATATCAAGAATGCACACCTGTTTGAGATGCAGTAAATACAACGGATACTGTAAAAACACAGGTCAATGTTAAATGTACTGTAGGCCTACCCTAATTTTACGCGTGTGCTTCATAACGCGCGCGTACGCGTGCGTCAAACGACGCTGGTATAAAAGGGTCCTACCAAGGCAATGGTCCTACTCAACGACGTCAGTAGTTTTGATATATATATATATAATATATGAGATATATGATATAAATAAATATAATAATAATAACATAGCAAGGCTTAGTTTATCCATCTGGATTCTATCATATCGTCAATCAGCGCCACCGAACATTACTTCATGTGATGGAATTTGGCGCTATACAATAATTACGATTGATTGGTGGATTAATTGATTGAAAAAACTTCTCCAAATTTTATCTATCGTAAGGAAATAATTCATTTCCATATTCTGTCGATACACCATGGACGAATAATTCTACAATATTTTAACCGTCATGTTGGAGTAATACCCCACTCCACCTATATTCCATCCATCGTACATATTGTATAAATAATTACTTCATATTACCTTCACCATGTGGGTATGATTTACTAATGGGATTATTCCATCCATTATAAAGATTCCTCTATATTCCATATTCCGCTATTATGCTTAATAAGTGGGGGATTTTTTTACGTTTTGGTAGGTTGTGGTCCGAGTATGGCTGTCAGAATGTTGCAACTGGAGAGGGCACTGTGTCGTGTGAATGCAATCATACAACAAGTTTTGCTGTGCTTGTGCAAGTCAACGAAAGAGAGGTACAACAAAACATGAACAAGAAAAACAACATATTCATTGGTTAATTGCCCATTATACCACGGAGACCTATATGGTATTCTTGCAGATCTAACCCCAGGCACTTTATTTCTATCAACTGTCTGAGACGCTCATATATCAGTGCAATGGATCCACACTGTGAGCGTTTCAGTCAGTTGTATTAAAAAAAAATGCCTGGGGGCTAGATCTGCAAGTATAACCATAGGTCTCCGTGGGTATGACACTCCCCTTTATAGTGATATATATATATGTATATATATATATATATATATATATATATATATATATAATATATTATATATATATGTATGTATATATATGTATGTGTATATATATGTATGTATATATATATATATATATATATATGCTGTCACTTATA
>NW_022727891.1:125151-132242 GCF_011630105.1 Anneissia japonica
TTTAACGCTGTCTCTTATACACAATCTAGATGTGTATAAGAGACAGACCGCGTCTTTTGCCAAGGGATACAAGGCGCAATAAAAATAAATAAAAAAGATAACCAATTGGTGATCAACAAAGACACCAGAAATGACAAAAAAAAAACGAGAAAATTTGGACAGTTAAGTGAGATTTACTTAAGGAACAAATGATGAAAACCATGATAACAAGAAGCATGTTGTAACTTGCTAGGAAGACTATTTCAAAGCCTAGGTGAAGCAATTGAAAAGGTCTTATCACCAGCTTTTTAATTAGACCGAGGTATACGAAGACAATGAACCAGACGAACGAAGATTATGGCCATTGCGATATTGTTGCCTAGAGATAAGTGTACAGATGTAAGCAGGGGTACTGTTTTGGCAATTAATTGAACAAAATGTGATGGAAAGTGTACGAAAAATAACTCTCTGTCTAATCAGATCTGCAACCAATGAAGTTGCCGGAGTAGTGGACTAGCAGTATGAAATTTAGGAAGGCGAAACAATACAATATACTGTAAACACTTTCTGTTTATCTTTGTTATTGACTGTTTAATTTTAATGTTTAACTGCACCCACAGAAATATATATATATATATATATATATAAAATATATGTATATATATATATAGGCCTATATATATGTATATATAATATATATCGGCCTATATATATATATATGGCTGTGTGTATTTATATAGGTATATACTATCGAGATATATTTGTTGAAAACCTTAATTTAATTCCCCAGATAAGCACGATTCATGACACAATTCTAACGATCATCAGCTACGCAGGGGGAGCTGTTTCAGTTGCTTCGCTTGTACTTGTGATCGGTCTCACATTCTACTTAAAGTATGATTCTACAGACAATATTTTTTTACATTTCTTTCACACAGAACGTCGAGTACATAACTCACCATGCTGTTGGTGATGATGATGATGATGATGATGATGATGATGATGATGATGATGATGATGATGATGATGATGATGATATGATGATGATGATGATGATGATGATGATGATGGTAATAATGATGATGATGACAATGATGATGATGACCGTCATAACGATGGCGATATTAATGAAGTTTATGATGAAGATGAGGACGATGAGGATAATTATAAAAAATAGTGATGACGTTGATGACGATTAGATAATGCTAAGCAAAATCATATACCGTATATCTCTCTGTGACATGTATTATTATTTTGTTTGAAACCATCTCAGAGAATTAGAGAAGTCCGATCACGTGTTGATAATGAAAAATTTGATGATTACATTGGCACTTGGACAAACTATATTCCTGGTAGGCGTCGACAGAACCGAATCTATGGTGAGTGGATCCTTTCAATAGTATATGCCCTATGGATGTATTATAATAATACCTTCAAGTAATGTAGGTTGTCGAGTTTAAATTTGCCCCAATTGTAGTTGAAACCCCACGCCCTGTGTACGGTGCTTCTTGTGGTAATTTGAGCAGTACACTGGGAGAAAATCCCTTACTCTTTCCCAAAGAGTGAACTGCGTTCTTTAACGTGCACATCGGCTACATTGCACACTGTACCAACGGCTTGAACATCTCATCCGCGCTCTCTCAATAGTCAAAGATTTGAAAGGATATATCGTTTAAGATTTTGAACTGGTATTGTTTTTTTTAATATTTTTAAATATAATAAATACATTTCACGCAATATGAAAGCAGAAAAGTATTAAACAACAGGAGAGTAGACTTTAATACTAGCGATCAGTGTCTCAATTATTTGCTATATCTGTTCGGGTATGGTCCTGTTGTTGGGAATGTCATGAAATATAAAATCTTGGTGATTCTGTCCTTATGGGTTCGCCCATGGACCCTAATCCTTGTCGCCCCGACCCATTGCCTAACAGCCGAACCTAACTTGCAAGGTCCTTTCGTCTAGAACTTTCCCTTTCCCACGTGGGGGAAATTATCCTGGCGCCATCGCTGGTCTTCGCTTCGCAGATAGATCCAAACTTTGTGCTTAATTCATTTTCAACAATATTTGGTATATTAAATACGGTATAATAGGCCTACTCTTATTTTCTAACAGATTGTATGTAAAGGAGTGGCACTTATTTTACACTACCTCTTCTTGGCCATGTTTATGTGGATGTTCAATGAGGGACTATATCTTTACCGCCGCCTTTGGTTGGTTTTCGGCATTAATTCGACCAGTTCTCGTGAGTATAAGTACACAGGTTGGGCTATTCCAGGTGTTTATGTCGCAATCTGCTTCATAATGCGATTCAGTGAGTACGGAACAGAAGAAAGGTACGCACATGCACAGAGCATCTATTGTTGTGCTCATATTACATCATAATAATAGGCCTACTATTAATATACTACAGTATTATTACTATTTTATTATTATTATTATTATTATTATTATTATTATTATTATTATTATTATTATTATTATAATGGTCATTATTATTATTATTATTATTTATTATTATTATTATTATTATTATTATTATATAAAATCAAATTAATTACACTATTATTAAGTTTAAGTATAATTCATTTGAGTTTGATATTATACCTTTTATAAATATGACGCATAACACACAGTGTTAGAATATCTTGATTCCCTCCATGATTAGTAAAGAATGATTAAATAAAAAATACATTATA
Source organism: Anneissia japonica (assembly GCF_011630105.1). Classification (NCBI taxonomy): domain Eukaryota; kingdom Metazoa; phylum Echinodermata; class Crinoidea; order Comatulida; family Comatulidae; genus Anneissia; species Anneissia japonica. Next base: position 127,830 of record NW_022727891.1, read on the forward strand.
TGCTATTATAATGATATATAGAGTGTCTTTGTTTAAAATATTACTGATATGAAATACAGTAAGACTTATCCAAAAATAGTTTGTAATAAAATTAATTATACATAATGGTTAGGCACTATAAATCAATAATTTACTCGTATGTTGTTGTTTTGCAGTTGTTGGCTGAGTCAAGAAAATGGGCTAGTATGGACGTTTGTTGGTCCTGTCTTGGTTATCATTGTTGTAAGTTTCCTATTAGCCTGCAAAGCTATGAATCTGACACTTCATACTAAATAATTCTCCATTAAATAATACTAGTTTAGTAATTATATCGCGTATATTTTATTTTACATTGCATCAACTATAAATTTAGTTTAGTGGCCTCAATTGTAATCCTTAATCCGAAAACATATTTTACAAGTGTTTAATTGGATTTTTTTCATTATTGTACATTATACTGTATTGACGAACTCTCCTCACCTTCTGTCTACACTCATGTATTGTATATAAATTTGCAAAGTTAAACGAGACAATAAATGAAAAAGAAAATTCCTTCAAAATCCAACATGGGCGGTCTTTCACCAGCCTCATAGACCTCACGTAGGCCAATATAAATATTAATATTAATTTTTGTGTCATATTGAAATCATCATGATCATGATCATCGGAGTATTTAACCGTGGGACATAGGATTAAGTCATTTGTACTTAAATTTAAGGCGAGGCACCCAACCATAAAACAAACTCAAAATAATCATATTCTTTAACATTTTATTTGCAGATGAACGTGATTTTATTGTTGCTTGTTGCACGCATCATTATCAAAGCTTCTAAAGAAGTGGGAAGTACTTACGATCGCGTAAAGTACGTATTACTGTATTTCACATCATCATAATATTTTTTTAATTATTTATTATTGTTGTTATAATGTGTTTTATTACTGGGGATATTACAGTTATTAATAATTTTCTAATGTGTGTTATTACATGATAGGAAAAACACGCGGAAGTCGATCCTGGTCCTACCTGTACTTGGTCTGACGTGGATATTTGGAGTACTGATCATGGAACCGGTTATCATAGCATTCACGTACCTCTTCGTGATTTTCGTGTCCTTCCAGGGTCTTCTAGTTGCAGTGTATTGCTTTACAAGCACCGAGGTAAGAAAATATTAATTTGCACACGTGACCAGACTGCGTGTGAAATGCTCCCTGTGTATGGGCATTATCGACTCAACTCGGCTGCCGCGTATGGATCACCAATATAGGTTTTGTGGCTAGTATTATTACACATCTTATAAAAATATATAATTTATCGGAGTGAAGTAGTAGTCAAATGGGGAAAATGGGAATATGAAGTTATATAGGCCTATGGTCAAACATTAGCAAATTCAAACAGTGCCCATTTTTAAATACAGACCCATTAGTAATGGACGAAAAATATAATGATGATCTTAACTTTACGGTATTTATTTTTTATCACTACACAGGTCCAGACTGCATGGATTAACAAACGAGCAGAGAATTCACCCATCAAGCAGGCAACATGGGCGACTAAGAGGACCAACTCAGTCAGCTCATTGGTAAGCATGTCATTTAAATGCTTATTGTAATAAAATGGCATTTTTGAAACAGGAATGAACTGGTATCCTCTTATTATTTTTAATATTATTTTTAATATCTATATCATGTCGTATTGTTCACGCTGACGTCATAACAAGATCAGATGACGTCAGCGTGAGCAAGACGGCATCAGTGGTTGAAATCTTCCTTGGTAAGATTATAATGTTTAATGAGTACCGTATGTAGGCACTACAGTATTTATTATTCAATCAATTCAATTCAAACGTAATTTATTCCAAATCAATTAACATAAAACTGTACAAATTCAAATGCATCAAATGAAATGAGATGGAATAGGACAACCACAACCAAGCAAAATACAGCTTTAAACTGTGGTGCCCTTTAGATAAAAATAAATACATTAATCAATCAATAATCAATTAAGCAATTGATTAGCTAATCAAACATTACAGGTAATTTAGTAAATAAATAAATAAAATAAATAGTAATAATATGAAATTAATGTCATGTTATGGTACTTTAAATACACAATGATAAATTAGATAATTAAAAATTTAATAGTAAAACATTCGCAAATACAGAATTTTTTTTATACAACAGAGGCCTTGATTATATTTATATTTTTAGATGAATACATTATTATTACTATTTTTTCTAGTAATTCATTATCAACTAATTCAGCCAAAATAAAAACAGCTGATTCCATTTTTTTTTAAATTTTATATATTAAAATACACGCACTAACAAAATAAGAGGGATCAATCAAAACAAATAATTTGGAGACAAAAATATTATTTATACTAATAAAACATTAAGGTATGAAAATTCGGGATATATTCAAGCAGTTGTAACGAATATATATATCTTAATCAGTCTATAAAGACTTAATAATGCAATATAAAATGGTAGAACGATTTGATTGTCAAATTTTAAATAAAAAATTTTAAAAATTACTATATTCAGCATGGCATGCCGTCCTATCAGGGTGATACATTTTATGAGGATTTCGGTAAAATTGTACCCTACCGAATACAGTTTGGGTATCGGCCTAATATTGCGGACTCGATGTCCAAGAAGAGAGCTCCAAAGTGTATAGATCGAGAACTGTGTCAAAATAATGAGGTAAGTGTCGATTGATAATCACACGATTTATTTAAGTTGATTGAGGTAAACAAATAAATTCATGGCATCAAAAATACATGCTATACAGTATTTTTCGTCTCTATTTCAGATGCGATCACCACCGCCCTCATACGAGGATACAGTTAAAACCATGGTACGCGAAGAAACCAAGTAATACGCCCGCCTGCTACATCATTGTCACGTTTCAGTAGGCTATGAATCTTTGGCATGTCATAGGACTTATCAGATTATTATTTTTTGGATTAATAACAACTTGAAACCTGAAACACTTTAAACAAAGATGCCAACAGATTCAACACGGACTACAAATGGCTAAACCATAGGCTATAATACAATTTTTTTGTTGGGACAATTATTATCTCATTCACCAACCAAAGAAATCAACAACTTTGCAAGAACCGTTGTGAGGATTTATTATTTTATTTTTATTACAGCAAATTAAATAGTTTGTAGGACAATGCAATTAAGTTCAAGTTGATTGTGTTGATTTTGATATTGTATAATGTTTGACCATGTTTTACAAAAATCTCAATTTCAAAATATTATATGAATAAACAAACAATATTATCAAAACCTCCTATCACTAGGCCATTTCAAAAGAGTAGTTAGGCTATTTATTCAAACATCATATATGTTGGATTTAGCGCAATCACAGCACTATATTTTCAAGGTGTGGCAGCCCATTCCAACTTCCCAACTCTAAATTGTAACTAAAGTAACTGAGTCTATGGTATGTATGTTATAGTAAAATAAATATTTTGTATTTTGGTTTGCGCAATATGAGATTATCTGCCATAGTGTACAGTATATTATTTTTAACCTATAAGTAATTAATATAATAATAATATGTTTGATTTACCAATAACCAACCCAATATTTTATGTGCATTGAAAGACTATAAACGATAGCCATGCGGCTTAAAACAAGCACAGTTTACAGGTAAAGATCATAGGCCTAAGTCACTGTAAGTTCTTTTATATCGTATGGAATGTAACAGGAATAATCATGATGAGTCAATACCACCATGCCAGTAGTTATATCAGTATGCATTGCAATAATGATGTCTGTGTATATATAAATGTAGGCCCTATGTATATATAAATATATATATATCAAATTAAATTGTTGTTAGTCCTAAATTGTGTTGCTGAGGATGTATAATGCATAATGACGTTTTGATTTCTTGACTGATGATTGACCTTTCCGGAGTGTCAATCAAACTTAACAACCGACTAATCAGAACAGCGCTAGGAATACGCGCGCGTCTTACAAACACACGTGTTGTCCCACAAACGCACGTGTCCGCGTATGTTTTAACACTGCCGTCTTGTCGGACCTTAGCAACAATATTCAAGGGGCGGAGCTTAGCGGAAAGGTCCATTGACTTGGATCGCCATTTGCCATTCCTGCTCAAGTTGGATTTGCTTCTATATTTTATAAATTTCTTTTTTTTATTTCTTCGCTATTCCGTCGCTGTTTCTTCGCTATAGTTTGCGTGTCATCGAACATTATTAATGTTATTATTATTTAATAAATATTATAGTTGTGTTAACATAGAAAGGATTTTGTAGTTTTCATTTATAGTTGCATAAGCCTATCGACTGAGCAGCGCGTAACTGGAACCCGAGCCCCCACGATTAATTAAGTGACTGTTCGCTTACTATCAAGTAGGGGTAAACACCCGCTACATACATATATACATTATTCTTA